>NW_019213374.1:14801-59639 GCF_002532875.2 Varroa jacobsoni
AATATTGCTACATGGATTTCATATCCATTATATTTTCTCAAAATTGTATTTCTGAAGATAGTGCTTCAGTCCACTAAGGAGCTTGGTTGAGAAGCCATTCAGCTATACGCATTACTTGTTCAGGCACGCCTTTCTCTTTGTTGCGCGATGAGTTTTCCTAGAAAAACGAAGATTGAGTTACTACGGAAGTTATACGGAAGCTCAAGGGCCTTTGAGGAGCTTCCTAATTTTAGTTACTGAAGAAAGTTGCCATTTAATTCGGTGAACTTACGTACTCAATGATATTGCTCAATTAATGAGAGTTGCGAATCTCAATTTCTTTTCTATTTCCTAAGAAACTTTTCGTATACATTAGCTTTTTTCTGATATACTAGAGTTCCATCATTGTCACTTATTTAACACCATTTGTGAAATACATTAACAAATTGAATAGGGAATAATATACTGGCTTATATATATATATATATATATATATAAATATATATATACAGTATAATAATATATGCGAGGCGGTGTATATTGTATAAATTTACAAGCGAATCAACAAGTATACTATCCCATGAGACGCCTAAGTCAAAAGGTTGGCGTTATTAGGTTTAGTCCTATGCTTTGGCTAAAACATGTGCCATAATTAAATAAATGTTTCGATCTTCACGCCCAATGTTATTGCTCTTAAGCATTGCCTCAGAGAGGTTGGCTTTTGCCTCTGTCAAGATTTCGAGTCTAGAACACCTCGTATCAATGTCCCGAAGTTTGTGAGTGGCTCGTCACCAGCGAACCATCACATGGACGCTTCTTCCTGAATCTATGTTAGCTTCATGTTAACATCGTTTTTTTAAGATCTCGGTGATCCTTCTTGCGTATTGTAACGTCAGTTTACCCGATAAATATATCAGGCTGGTCCGTCCTGGACCATCCTAACTGACCTGTTTATTAGTTCGGGATTCGTGTGTGCTCTCATATTGAGGGGTTGTGCGCTGCGTTTCATTTGATACACTTTTAGCTCCGTCTTGACCGAATTCAGTCCTTGCCATTGGATGAGTGGCCCCCATTATACGAATCTTGTGCCTAAATATCAAATGAGATTAGAGGTTAAACGGGTCGTTGCATGCAACGGAAAATCTTGTTGGTAATTTACCTTTTTTCTATTCGACGGTAGACGGAAAACACGGTCACGTTATCACAGCAATGGCTAATCTGTGCCATACGCCGATATAATACTCCAGCAATATGGAATAACGTCCGTTGTTTAATATCAATGCAAGTTTTCTATTCAACTACCAAACTGTAGTCATTTGACTAGGTAGCTTACGTCTTATCCCTCAGTACACGGTCGCACGGTCTCTGTCCATACTTACATTCTATCTGAGGCACAAAAATAGACACTGATGCCAGCAGTGGGGTATTTCCTCAGGACGGGGAATGACCCTCCGTCCTAGATCAAAGGCGAGAGACTAACCATTCTATGCAACACCTTCTCGTTGAACGTAGTTAGAAAGAGAAAAAAACTTAGTGGAACGGAATTAAAATTTCTTACATATGTTGTGTGTATGTAACATGTTAAGAAATTACTTTGCCATAATTTTCTCGATGTCTTCAATATTGATAGGAGCCATGTCGTCATCGTCATCGCCATTGCTACTCTCGGTACCACTATCTGTCGCGGGCTCCCCCTGACAAAACAAAAATTATCGTACATAGGTTTTTTTTTTACATTTACGATTTTTATGCAAATAACTCTTAGAAACTATAGTATATCTATCTTTATGTCGACCACTGGGTTTCAGTTTTTCGGATAGCCTGCCTAGCTCGAGTATTTTCCTGGCAGGTTGAACTCGGCCCATACCTCATATCCTGACCATGTTGACAATGTGCCTTAATTGGGTTACGTTAATTAGCAGCGAAAGTGAGCTTATGGAATTGGCACATCTAAAACGTATACAAATGTATGCAATCAGATGGCCGTATCGTACGTTGTCGCACAATTATATTGTATCAAAGTGTTTTTCTCGAATCTCACCTGTTGCGATGACTGAGCGTCCTTACCCTGGGCAGAATTCGCTTCGTGTGTCTCAGCTGTATCTGGCTGCAACAGAGATAAATATGTGAAAATATCAGAACTCTGCTCAATGTTAAGGCAATTAAAATGTTTTCTTTTTTTTTCAGAAAGCGCCTTCACGCCCCAGTACTTCGAAAATCTGATGACTAGAATGAACTTACGCAATTGGGTGCTAGCAGGCCACATTACTAAGACGTCTTCTCATTATATCTCCAACCCTTCGTTATAGAATGCTATGATAATTTACCAAAAATCAAATCGACTTGTGGTACATATACGCACTGCTTCTAAAACGCTCATTTTTTGGTGATGTCGTTGTGATTTGAGGTAGTCACGATTCGAAATGACCCCTGTGTAGCCCAAGATCATTCTAGCAATACATATTGCTTTTCTCTGCCTCAATTTAGCGACTAAATAATGTCAAACCGATGTTTTCTTAAGGAGTCATCGTCTAGTTTGGCGGGGGGGCATAAGATATAAGACCCCCTATGCTGTTTATACGCCGGTCAATTCAGCTGTTTGCTGTTTTCTGTGCGTTTCGACCTCAGCGAGCAGCCAACGAGTGCGATAGAATCGGTAAGGCAAAATGGTCATGAGTCGGACAGCGTGACGAAATAACTTATTTTGATCCGCCGTCTCCAGTACCACAGCTAGGAGAACTTGAACAAACGATAATAAAGCAATCTGTATTTTTTTTTGATAAAGTATTTTTTAAAAACTTGTCAAATTTATTTGTATAACGTTCACGTTATATGTATAAAATCTGTTACTCCCGTTTCTATATATCTGTAAACATACCCTTTTCTTAAAATTTTTCATTTCACTTTGCTACTGTATAATGAAAGCGTAATTTTAGCTAGCATATATTTCGGACACTACTAGGAAGAAACCCAGCACCGTTTGCTACTATTATACATTACAAAGCGCCTTATTAAGGGTTTGATGTTTGCGCATTATCTTGATTATAGGGTAACATCAAAACTATAATTACGTATAAAGTAACCAAATATACGAAAAACTAATGCATTATTACCATATGCCATACCATTCGAAGTGGAGCGTAAAAAATTTCGATATGTAGTAATACACAACGTTTTAATAAAATTTCTCTAATCGAATTTTGGCTAACGAGGACATTTTTTTTTTATAGGACAACACAGCTGATTCAAAATATTGTTCTTGCGTACAACGTGTCATATGATGTATAACAGAAATAGAAGTTGCTAATATACAAAACGAGTGGATCGTACGCATTTGGAGTGTAAGTTTTGTTGAAAAGTTGATTGTTTCTATAAGGATATAGTATTTTTTCATTTGTGCCGTCGGGCGAAGCTTGCGTGTCATTTAGATCACAAAAGCAGACCTTTTACCTGGCTTTATAGGGAAAACTCTGTACCTCATGATTGTGAATGTCGATGCTTTTTGATTGCTTAATTACTTGAACATCAGTCGGAGAGCTTTTTGAAGTAACATTTGTACGGCCCTTCAGATCCTCGCTTGCAGCACCCTCAGATTTTCGAGTCTCAGAGTCGTCATATGTAACTCTACGGGGAGCACTACGCCCTGACTGTAATGGCGGCAGGCGAGATACTTCATCTCCATTCGCTGATAAAACCTCTGTAAAGGAACACATACCAGATACGCATACTAGTAAAAACATATGCATGTATTAAATGGGTATTGAATATGTGATGGTACTCGTGGTTGCCTACGCAACTTCAGCACACGTGGTGGTTTACGTTCGAAAACGGGCGTAGATGCACTTCGTTTTGCGCTGGAAGCAAGCTGTACGGAGCAATACTCAATGACAGTAGCGGGCGTAAATGAAGAAACGAACAAAGTTCATGTTCAAAGAACATGTTCAGAGCCTTTCTATGAAAGCGAAATCACAATATAATTTAATTATTAAGCTTTTTATCGTTTTGCATATCGAAATCGGCGCTTTAGTGTTGCAAAAACTGTCCAAAAAAAATCTATAACACCGTATTTTAGTTCACACAAATCTTTCTCTGAACCTCTGAAATTAACTTGGTCAAAACGACTCGCGTAGTATCACCAGCGTTTGCAGTTATGTTACTCTTAACCTTTGCCGTTCGCCGTCGACGATACCCCTTTGGACCTTCAATGAGGGTGAAACGTCGTTCGGGCAAAGATTCTTTCCGTAAAATAGCACTGGCCTTAATTTACTATTGCTCAGTCAAACGTCGCCCCGCAATGATCACCCACAAATTGGGGAATTTTTTTTATGCAGCTTTTTGCAGTTCAGTTATCAGAAAGGAGCCCATAGTCTTAAAATAGACGAAATGCCGAGCTCACTACAAAACGACCAATGACAACAAGGTCCATATATAAAATATAAATACAAATAAACACTTGTGCAAACGGGGGTTGGGTAGCACCTGTAAATAACTAGCACATGGCATGCATACGTGCAGCTTACCATTATTGTTCGCATCACTAGAATCGTTCTCAACAACGGCACGGAAGATTGGCGTTGAGTCGAGTATAGCTAGTTCCGAGCTAACTCCTAAAGGCCATCCAAACAATCGAGATGATTCGTCTCTCTCAAACATTGCACGTCCCTCCTACAACAGATGCGTACCAATTTTTTATTTGCCTATCGAATACACCCCACAATAGCTACTATTTAGAATAGGGAAAAAAAATTTCGCTTACACATTTTCCTCTCTAGCGCTATATGTAACACGATTTACATGAAAGTAAGGGTAACACAATTTATCAGTAAATATAGGTATTATATGAATAGTAAGCAATAAGCTGTTCTTGAGAAAAGAAAACCTCCGGGTTAGTCCCTGTGAATTGTTTCTGTCAACAGGTTGAGTCTGCGTATGGTTGCTCCTAACGAACTTTTTTATGTGAGCGTCTCTGTTCTTATAACAACGTCAGCGAGAACATAATTCTTCGGCGTTACTTGGAATACTTTTAGTGCTTACTTTTCATTGCACCATTTTCTTGACAACACGATTCAACACCTTTGCAGTGAACAGCCTGTGCCTCTCAAGGAATGCCTAAAATTTCTAGCGTAATGTCCTAGCTGCAACAGAACGTCACATTATGACAACGACTCGTGCCTCTCGTTGAAGGCCAATATATAAACAAGACGAGAACGCTTTTATAGCTTCTTCCGTGTTGCTCACAAAAGCAACCAAAGTCATCCCTTAAAACGAACTAGTTTTACAAGGGAAACGCGAACACGAGAAGACACGTCCCAAAAAATGTTCGCATATCGTCAGGATCAAGTTGTTTGTAACCTCGTTCCTTGAAAATACTTCTGAACGTTATACTTCTTCAGCTGGATTTCAAGTTAGCGTATATTAGTTTGTTCAGCTTTCATCACCCTACGGGGCTGAATATATTCACCCAAGAATAGACGTTGCGCATAAACACCCGGTACACAGTGTAATTTAATGGGTTACAACAGACATATACTATAGAAAATAAGCTTAGATCGATATCGGTAAAAGTCGGGTTTGATTTAGGAAGTAGGAGCCGGCCGCGGCAATGATTGACAATCAACTTTTTTCCGGTACCCCAATGAATTTTGTGAAACAGATTCTTTTTCGCCGACATTAACATCTGAGATAAACTTCTGAAAATGCACCTACTATTGCCGTAGTTGTAAGACAAGTACGCCAAAGCGTTATCTTTTAGGCGTGTGGCCATGCTGCATTTACGATGTTAGATAGGTGGGGTAACGCGCGAAAAGCTCAACTAACAAATGTAAAATGTCGTTCAACAGTATTCTGTGGTTAATGTTTTTTGCTCTATTTATGGAATTAGTGTGCTTGTACAAGCTACCAATTGTACCAGGATTGCTTGTTTAAGCGGGTTGCATGAATACAAGTGGGGTGCGTTGCAGGTTTTAGTGAATCCAGTCAAGTTATACACGCCGTTTGTACCAATCGAAATGAAACCAAGACTAATTGAAGGCCCAGAAAGGCCAACCGAATTGAGACACTGATATGACTGCTCGGAAATGTTCCACAATAGATCGAATAAATCGTACCGACCTAGGCCGTATTCGCCTGTATACTACTGTCGCTGTTTCAAGAATGACTTTGAAACTTCGCCGGTTATTATAGTGACCTGAAGGCAAACCTGTACTAGTGACTTCGCTTTGGCCGATGATGTTCTCAATTACGTTTTGAAAAGACATGTCCTCAGATAAGCCAACACAATGCAAAGTTGAAAAAGCTAATTTAAACTGGGTTCCCAGACAACATGTAAAACTAGTTTGCGTTCGAGAGCTGGGGTAGTTATGAAGATTCCGAGCAGTCTAATTAGGCTGACCAGCTATTCAGTTCTGTCGTAAAGAATGACCAGGTTAGCCAGTAAATACGATCGGACTTACAGTTGCCTAAACGACGGTACGCTTTTAACTAAATTAAAAGCATTTTTATATAGTATTAAGCGATCGATTTAGTATCCTAGGTGTACCTCGCCAGCGTAGACTCTCCGGACGAGCACGTAATGTCGGGCTTCTAACTCAGGTAGGGAGCATATGGCAAATACGATCACCACAACGAACCGGGACCCAATTTTCAAGCAGGACGAGCACATTGTCGCCATCTACCTTGAACACCCACGTACACTTAGTCACCTAAAAGATCGCGAATGCTTGGAGGTATCTTCTGTTTTCGCTAAATGATAAACCCTTCTAGTTAACCTGAACTGTTCGCTAGCATTTGCCGAATGTCCTATTCATTCAGTAACAACATTTTAAATGTCTCAGTTGTTTTTTGAACCTCCGCCACTTAGGGTTAACTATGCAGTTAGTGGAAATGCCATCCTTGGCCATCTTGAGAGATAACAAACTCAATGAGCTATCCTAAGTTCGCTGAGTACAGCCATTATCCCGATGACGTACTATTGCCGCACGTGGTTATTTTGTAAATCATTTTTGTTACGGCCACTTACGCTCTGTAACGTGTTCACGTTACCTTTAAAGTGTATGCTTTTGTTTTTTTTTCTCAAACGCTGTCGCACATTGACCTTCGTTTTCCACAACAATTTCACCAAGACAAAGTAAAGGCATTCGACATTAAACACTATAATATTATTGACACATCTGCGAGCACTCCATATATATATATATATATATATATATATATATGCATATAAATGACGAAAAAATCTTTCGTCAAGCCAGCTACTTTTTTCCTCTAGACTGTTGTTACTATGGTTACCCTTGCTATTATTACGAGATGGTCAACAGCGTATCCGTTTGTCACTAGCCAGAAGTATTACCACAACGGTGGTAACAAGAGACAACCGGGTTGTTTACCAATGAACAGACAACTGTCTATTGCTGCTGCGTGGGGTCAGTATAAGTTTTTCTTTATCTTGATCCTTCAATTGTAGCCGAACGGAGCGATCCTTGGAGCTGCACATGCAGCTGCGCGATGCACTACACCGGGTCGGCTGCACGCCAGCATTTGCGAGGGGGAACAATGTAAAGCCCTCAGGCTGGGAAATGGCACGCCCGAGAGAAGAAATTTCATTGTTGCCCCACGCGATCGGAGCCAACCAAACGGTTCGCCTGCCTGTGAGTTACCTGTTGCTCTTGCTATTTCATCACGACAATCAAATTGGGCAGCTGAGGTGGTGCCCGCGCGGTGTGGTCTAGTCCGTGTGGGGTGGACGAACAATCCGCTCATTACCGGAGCGCTCCCAGCCCCGGCGACTACGCCTTGCAACCATTTCAGGTGAGAAATCCTAAACATTTCTCGCTGAGCACTGACCACCTGTGACGGTGTGTGAGATTCCCATAAGACGCCAAAAAAAAAGACAAGCTATTATTGTTGGCGCTGCGCACGGTCAAAGACCTCTACAAGGGAAAAGAACGGAAAATGCACGGCTATCTCACACTCATTTTTGTGTTATGTCTATAGAAGAATATGGAAGCGAGGCGGGAAATGAGGCACAACCTTGTGACTATTTGAAGACTTATAGATCATTTCGGTCGGTGGATTCGTCTACGAGTGTAATCAAGCTATATAGCTAACACGAATTGTTTTCTGGTTTTAGCAATTTTTCTTAGTTGACAATAGAGTTTTACATATTTACTTTCCTCGACACGATAGGTCTATAGATCTAGAAAGATAATCAAAATCTTTTGCTTCAAGAAAGAAATAAAGATGATCGGAGTAAAATATCTTGTGGTGATATTATCGAAAATGCACATTGAATCCTGAGCAGCGCATCTTTAAACGTTTGATAATTTTCATCTTGTTTGAATGTAATTGTAAACTGAATCACTTAGAGTCTGTTACATCTATAATACATTGTGTATGCAACGCAGATAAAAACCAGAAGTGTAGAAGAAGACCTACCTTACGTTGGTATATCGAAGATCAGCTATTGTCTTGTGCTGTACATATATCTGTTCATCTGAGGAAGAGCCGTCGGCAATTATTTGTGTCTCCTCTGCCGCACACTTACAATAGTAGAGCGAATGACAAAGCCTATAGTTAATATTTGCTTCGTACGGCTTCTTGCGAAGACGATAACACGTTTACACTCACCGCTGGACGTTTTCAGCTGACGTCAGAGAACAGCAGTTTCCGCTTGAACGAATCCATCACCATCGTGAGTGGATGACCTGCATGTACATCATTATTCTTGGGTAGAAAAAGAAGCCTCTCTCAGTTTTGTGTACGAAGAATGAGCTAAGTGTCTGAGAGGCCGTGTAAAGATTTTCCCGAGGTTCTTTTATTTCGTGGAAAGAATCCAGTGCGTTCTTTCCAAGCGTGTTCCTGAGACAGAAAACCCATCCTCAATTACGCCCTTTGTATTTTGTTAATGTTGCATTGAAAACACTGTTTTATTTGTTTTTTTCAAGCAACGCACCAGCCTTTTTTACGATTAAACCAATCTGTCTTTTAATTTCACTCATTGTTAGATGAGAGAACATTTTTCGTATAGTATATATTTTTGTAAAAAAAAAATGTCTTCTATCCTACGTCTGAAAAACATGGAATGTTTCATACGTTTTTATAGAGCGTACGGTGTAAGGAACGAGAGAAATTAGAGAAAATTACTACTAAATGTAACTGCTAGGTAACTTGTTAGGTATAGACCGGCTAGGAATAGGAAAGAAGGAAAAACGCTTGATATCTGAGCAATTCCTTTACGATTTTGTGCATATCTCTCGAATACGATTCTGTTCATTTGCTGAATGTTTACTGCAATGTATTTCTTAAGGACACACATATATATATGTATATATACACTAAGCGCAAGAAAATTCAGTTTGAGCTTGTTAGCCAAACAAAGATACGTCAAATGTTTCTGATATCTACCAAATAGCTACATCATTCACAAAGTTATCAGGCTATAATAGAATACTTGTAAATTGTCTTTTTCTTTTCGACTTGACATTTTTTTGAGTGTTTTTTCAGGACACGTTTTCGGAAGCTCTAACAAAACGCAATTGGAAGGATATTTCTGGCCCGACCTAGACCTTCCTATTTGTCACAAACAATAAAGCGCCCAATTTACAAACTAAATAACAACTTGTCTGTGCGGCACTTTTCAAATCATTTCACCCTTCGCTGTTTTACTGAGGTCTAGCGTTAATAACAATATTATCGCAACGGAACAATTATTGCTTGAATATATATTTTACCGACCTGTATTCACTTGATGAGTTAGCCTCTGAGGGCTGCTGAACGCTGTCAACGTAGCCATGCTCGACTGTATTTACAATATAAAAATCAATGAACAAATGAATCAACTGAAAAATCAGTATTTTTCTTCAATTGGTCACTACGAATAAAGGTCGATATCACGCAGTCTGTGCAATAAATAAAAATAAAATAGAGAACAAGCGAAACATTATAGTGATAAGAAAGAAAGAATACGTTTGTATAATACCCGGTGTTGTTCTTGCTCGTCATCGTCCACGACAGGTCGTATTGTCTACCAAAAACAAATGAGAAAACAGATAGACGAGATAAACTGACGTCGTTGGCTTCTTGTCGTTAATAGCTATCGTCACGACTTTCCCTTAGAAGCCAAACAACATTCGCATTAAGGGTCAGACTGTGACAGAGGTTCGTGTAACGATCAAAGCGTAGTTTTATTGTTAGCGGCTTTCGATAATCGATTTTTTTTCCCGACTGCTTTTCAACGGAGACCCAAACCGTAAACGGGTGCGCCCTTAGTCGTTCATTGATAAGCGCACTGCTGAGTCGCCTTCGGTCAACTATATTTCGTTCGGGCATTTCTCTGTGGATTCCGTCGAAGTACGCTGAACTAGGAAAAGTCTTAGTAGAATGAAGATCGTCAATAGCTACTCGGTGATTGTTCCAACTAAAGTGGAAGGCCACAATTTAACTTCTTAAGTGGCATTCAACTTAGTTAGATCTCGAATCGAAAACACAGTTTCGAGTTGTCTAATATACATGTTATAGCTCAAGAAAAAAGGCGTTTCGTAAGAAAAAACACTATTCATTTAAAAATCGATTTGAAAAAATAATGAAATCATATTATTGTTCGCGTACACAAGGATATAAACATGCAACGATTTCCTCTGTGAGCTCTTCATATTTACTCAGAACTTAGAAAACAAAATAGACTATATATTAGTGTATATTAAAAGTACTTTGATCTTTTCAACACTTTGAGTAGGTTTATGTTTAATCGGACCTATAAGAATATGGTGACTGAATAATTTTTGTGATACCCGTTCGCTTTTTGTCAAATTAATATCCAGCAGTAATATTCAACGTTTCGTCCCCAGTAATATATTCTATACGTGGAATATTTTTATCACAGTTTCTCCTGCTTAGCCTTAAACGAATCATGCGTCTTCAATTAACTGGAAAAAAGCTTGATTTGCAATATATTTATTTATTTATTTGCAAAAAACGGAGCCACAGAATTGTTCCTTTGCCGGAAACATCTAGCGAAATTGATCCACGTCCAGCTCTCCAGCAGAGATGGATTCTGAAGTTCAAAGACAGAGTCGAAGTAGTTGTTCGCAATTTTGTTGATGAAGAACTTCACAACGAGAGCGCTTCGGTATAAATTCGTAATAGAAGATAAGGAAGGCAGCGCTCATTGACCAATTCATTGCTTATAGCGTCTGTGGAACTCTCGCAACAACAGTTTATAAATATAAGTTGTCTTCTTCTTCTTCTTCTTAGCTTGCAGCTGAAAACCGCCACAAGCAATTCATACGACAACTAACTTTTCTTGAAAGGCACGAAGTATGACCGGTAAAATCATGCGCCAATAGTGTGATCGTCTCTGAAAAATCCATATTCACCAAGGTTTCACCAGCTATTTACATGCGATTTTATTCGAGAAGTTACCAGGCAAGTTCGACCGTCGAATTAAATTCACTTTTTTTTTTTCCGTTAAGTTAATAACAGTAGTGCAAGAAGGCTCGAACCTTTGGCACGTGCGTAATTAAACAATTAAATAAGTTAGACGCACGTTTAACGGTTCATCACTGTCCGAGGTAAAGTTCACCGCCTTGACCTGACAGCCGCTCCACACAATGGACACAATTAGCGAGATAAATTACACCTAGGGTAGCCATCACTCCTCGGGCATCGAATCCAGGCCAGTTACGTTGTTGGCTCGAGGTACCTTTGGGCGCATAAGACCGATGAAGAACTGACGACGTTACAGCCATGACGAATCACGCGAACGTGACTGGTATCTGCTTTGCAAGACTTCGCCGGAAAAAACGCGTGATCTTGCCACGATGCGCAAAAACAGGGCGAAATCGATTGCGGTATTGGCTGATATTGCCATAGCGAATTAGAGCCCTGAGTATCTAAGGAAGATGTAGCGGCCTCGTCTACGGACCAGCATGGCGTTTGGCCAATTTGCTTCTAGTCGTCGTCGTACTAAGTAATACATTATTCGATAGATGAGAACTTAACTGTTGTAAGCCAGCAACGAACTTCAGCGTCTATGACTCTATATATAATTAAGATGAATGGTTACAATTCGTTTCCCACTTTTCATCAACTTGCTGGGAGCGCCGCAAGACCGTACGAACCCCGAAACCGCATGGGGAGATGCTGGCACAGATTGAGGTTTCTAGGAGGCATAGTTTAAATGGTAAGCAAACTGAATTCACGGTATTTTCGTTGAAAGGTCTCCGTTATAGTCGAATCGTTACCAATCAGAAGTAATGGGACAGGCTGTTGCCGTAAGGTCGTAGTTATAAAAATGAAGCTTTTGAGTTTGGCTGAAATTCGATTGGGAGCTAAATTCGAACGCATGCATGTTCGTCCAACACAAATAAAGCAACCTGTCTGTATATCAAACAGGGAGTTATCGACGCGTGCTTTGAATACTGGAATCACTTTTTAGGCTTCTACCGAATGAAAAATATTGTCCTACAATTCTGTAGGTGATACTTATAGCCGAATCTAGGGCAGAAGTGTTCCACGGGCGGCTATAACTCCTCCACTTAAAACACTTTTGGAAATAGCAAAAATACATGGAGTGTACTGAAAATGATAGTCGGCCTGTGCGATTCTTCTACTGTAGTATATTCTACACGTCTTCGTTTACGGAGCCGCCAGAAGACGGCGCAAAAATCAAGTACTAACATTGTGTGCTCCCACGATCAGATGGTGCGGTATTGCTTAACAGGACCAGGGCACTACGGGCCTGTTGTGACAAGCAATTTGCCCGCGTTGATGGAACGCAATGGTATCGGAAAGTTTTCTCTTGCTTAAGCCACAGTTCAGCTGCTGGCTCCATATTCGATCTATAACATATTATTTCAGCTGGCCGTTTAGTCGGATAGGCATTCGTTTACTATTGTATAGCACCTATGAAATCTTCTAGGAATCACTGTCGACTATCAAACATCTTCAGATGAGCTTCATTTTCAAGCGGTTATATTCAGGTCTACTTTCTACCCGAGCTGAATGAAGTACGAATTAAGGGTGTATTATTTATGCTTTTTTTTTTTTATTTGAGAGGCAATTTATAACAATACGTTTGTTAAACACGATATCTAATATACATGCGGCGTATGGATAAATTGCTTTCACGGACTCGAGATGCGCCCATTATTGGGCCTCTTGGGATTTGATACAATATCGTTACAAGCATCCTAGAGTGCCTTCTAATGCAATGGACACTCAAAAATTTGTTTCGGCAAGGGCATTTAATACTTTTGTATAGTTAAGTAATAGGTCTGCCTGTAGAAGCTCAATCAGAGCGCTAGAAAGCTTCGAACGAAACGATTCGAGACGTTTAGCGCTCAGACTAAGAGTTCCAATGAAAGAAGTTTGAACATTTTGTTCTCCGAAAAGGGTAGTGTTCTGTATTTCAAAGGCAACACCCGTACTGTTGTTGCCTGCAGTCTGTTTGAGCTCTAACAGCACTGAATTTTCGGAAAATGCGCTCGTTATAACTAGCGGATGCACCGCCGGGATGAAGACATCTCCTTGTACCTTTTCGAATCGAAACACAAATTGCCAGATCCAATTGAAACATTAGAACCTTCATAATGTACAACTGCTCGGTGAACTTTTGTTAAGAACCTAAAAAACTACCTATCTATAATCGCTTATTCATAATTGGTCGGGATTGAAGGCGACCGCTAAGATATTGTTTGTCCAGCGTCGAGCGAACAATAGAGTCTAGATGCTTAAAAATATTCATTATTTTAGAAAAAGACGCTACAAAGATATCGACTACGCCGAAGGAGCTGTAGGTTTTAACGAAGTAGACGCCAATATAGTACCGTATTGCAGTAACTTCGGCAATACCTTCGGATGGTCGCCGAAGCCTTAGGGTGGCCGAAATAACCTTACCTCCGCTTTGAGCTTTACGTGCACGTTCTTCATTTCAAGTTTGCATTCGATCAGGTCTGTTTTTTCGTTAAGCATACAATCGCCAAGACGAGTCATGCGACTAAGTCCAGCGGCTGATCCAGTGCTGAAATCTGCATGGAAGTTCGCGTTGCTCCAACCTAAAGGAAACAATTACGTTCGGTATCGTTTTGTACCATATAAATCGTCGAAGGCGAGAGCGTCTGTAGTCATACTATAAAATATATTATGCATTTTTGCATATGTTCTTTTCGTATACATTATAACTATAACCTAGCTCATTGGACATCTTTATCTCATCAAATTATTACCGTTACCAATATTTTGTTTAGGAGACTAGGCATGGAACAGGATACTAGACACACAACGCGAATTAAACGCAATATGTACTGGCATATATTAATCGGAAACTGAAACTGGCTGAAGGCCAAGAAACAAACAATAGCTCACGATAAATGAAGTTGCCATATTATGGACGGACAGAGTTCTTAACGGACGTGACGGAGCGCATTATACCAAATACGTTTGTGCATTGTCGCAATGTTCAAGTGCTTATTTTTTTTTCCGATTTCTGAATATTAAATTAATGGCAATAATTAACTAAGAAAGCCGTACACAGTTTGTCTGCAGTTAGCAATGACAACGTTACTGAAACAATTCAGAACCTTTCAAAGTTCCTTTGACCTACTGTCTGAGGGTACGACGACCTTGAATGCCTTGACCTGCATGGGATCGAGACCTGATGCATTTTTCGCTTTAACAAGAAGCGGATCCAACCAGTTGTTCGCTGCTCCAGGTCCCCAAAGTGTCGCTGGCATCAAAACTTCTGGCGGGGCTGTGGCAACCGAAACATCATTTTCAGGGGTCGCTTCCTTTGTGATCACCGCAGGCGCGATGATGACGAGCAGCACAACGGCAGACGTACGCACAGCAGCGGGTGATAACGCCATGACGGCGTCCAATTCGAGCACCAATCCGTGTCCGAGTAAAGACCGGTTGACTCTCAGTGCCACAAAGCTAAATCAGAAAAGTAAGAAGAGTTAGAGTCACAGCTGATCCTGGCCACTGGTTATGACTGACACGCACGTTTGGATAGTGTATCTGCGTGGGGATGTAGGCACCGCACAGATCGTTACTGCAACTGCCTACTGGATGACGACTGCAGGGAAGTGGAAAGATTTTTGGAAAGATTAAACATTAACGCTCATCGAAGCGAAGCTTTACGGCTATATTTTGGCGCATCATATGCCAGCTCTCTGAAGCAGCGAACAATGATGACATTAAACAGACACTAGTTAACAACGTAACTAAATACAACCCTAGAAAAATCCCGATCCTGACAGATACTGTTCCAGCCGGCACACGATAGTTCTGTAGCATCTGCGTTTCGAGATAGTCGATGACTCAGTTCGCTCGTACTATGGTAAAGCTAGGATAGACCTATGTCTGCTTGAACCAACAGACTAAAAAAATACTGCTTGATATTTTTAATATAATCGTATGTGTATACAATTATAAAAATATAGGGAATGCTGGCGTCGTCATAACAATGACCAAAGACGACAGCGGCGTTACAGATATAGATATATACCAACTGAAATAAAACAGACAGGTGAATCTAAGTCTACTTGTTGGGGCGCTTCGTTTAACGCTCAAAAGTGTTGAACGCGACGCTTTTGACTAACAATAAGCCCTCGCGTATCGTTATTGTTATCGGCCCTTACCAGTTCTGATTCGCTTAAACTCAGCTCATAATTCAGCACGGATTTCGTTAGACTTTTCTCAGCAGATAGAATGCCGGAGTATACGCCATATTTCGTTCGACCTTATCAACTACCACCCACATGACAGCGGTTGATGACTTTTCGTGTTGGTTAATATGCTTTATATGTTTCGTAGAAGGCCAGATGGCCAGGTCACTGATTCGTCCGCGGGTTCAGTCTTACGGTAATGGTAAGTAAGAATCTACCGAACGACCATCCGGTTTTCCAGCTGTGAACAGAGACAAATTATTACCACGCTAGCTATGGTAGCATTGCAATAGCTCGTCGTTTGTTGCCTTTAAGGATCGTCGCTCCTCTCTCAAAGTGACGACACCTTTTAGCAAAGCCATTTAAAAAACAGCTATAAAAACAACGGAAATGGGGTAATGATCACTAATCGTCTAATCACTTTCTAACTGAATAGGTATTCGGCTCACAGTCGATATTTGTGGTAAATTTATAGGCAAATAAATAAACAGAAGTTTCCTTCTTATATATTGAGTCTCTGACTATATTTGCAACTGACCTTCCAGAAACACAAAGCCTTGCATGCTACATTCCTTATTCAAATCCGTAAAGACATTACTATATTGTATTTAATATAAAAAAACAAAACAAAAAAGAAGCTATTTTTATTTAAGAGTTACATAAGAAGAAGAATTTTAAACTCTGAACTTATATTTATCGTGAATTCAACAATGATACATTTTCCTAATTACCAAGAATTACGAATTTTTTTTTTCGGTTTTCAGTGAGCAATAAGTCAGACACCGGTTTACACTAAAACAAAAAACATCATCCGAACGCGCCAAAATAAGCATTAGGATACACGGATCATCACGGAAATTTACAGGTGAATTTTCGCACATGAATCCATTATGGAAAGCTTGGTTATATCATTGAGTTTCAACCGCTGCTGCTCAGCATCCCTCTTTCAACAATAACAATCAACACTTCGGGCCTCTGCCATTCGGCTTTAACATTAATTCAACGGTTGGCATTCGTTCATAGCTGAATGATAGCATCGAGTATATACATCTATACTGAAGTAAAGATATAAATACAGAAGAAATAGCTAGTTCAGACGGCTCCGTCACAACATCAACCAGCTGATGAGGTTATATGAGGCAAAGGGTAATCAGAACGACTGTTGATACCTTGAAAATTGGCGTCAGTTGATCCACCGAGCGCTTCTCTAACTTGTGGGATGAAGAGGGCTATACGTTTTCCAAAAATCAGCTAGTTAGCGTAACTGGCTCGAAAGGTTAAGTGATATGGCTAGCGCTATATGGGCCATTAATTGATTTATTCGTAGAAATTTGTTCTCAAAGGGTTCTGATAGTGGCCAAAGAAGGAATGCTTCATGATAATTCAGTGTCAATCTAGCTAAGCCAAAGATTATGGTTCAACTATCCTAAGCGTTTACGCAGTTCTGCTATGAACGTCGGACAGGGTTTTGTCAGTATGTCCTAATTCGAGCCCATATATTCCAGCAGTTGTATTTTGTTTGAGAGATAGGAGGAAACTGCGTATCGTTTTCCAGGGCAAAATTAGCCACACTGAAGCCTTAGTAATGTCCTTTAAGTATCTATGATTCCGATCTAACTATAAATGGTTAATCATAACCCAAGATGATGTAAAGATCTATGCCAATTCACCCGTCAACATCTTTTTTTCAGTATTTAAAAACAATCGCACTTTATTGATAACAAAAACAGGTGGCACAACAGCTACAAAAATATGGAAAGCCTTGTCGCCTACCTTTACTGGATGGCAACACGTTATTTAATTTTACATGAACCTGCATATATATTTATACGCAAACTTATATCCCGAAAGTTGGTTCACTAAATTACCAGCAGGCGGTGTTTCTCGAATACAAATGAACTTGTTCTTAGAATTCATTTTTAAGGTGCAGCTCTGAAGCAGACACTTTTTTAAAAAAACATTTGCACTCTGCTTCGTTGCGGTTTACCACCCATTTAACCCTCGTATGGCTTCTCACAATTTATGAGAACATCCTTTTAGCAGCTACCTTGAAAAATTTGATCGGAAAAGTGAAACCAGTGACTCGAATGCTGCTATTGAAAAGTGCAATGTTTTTTTTTGCTAGGAAAAATAAAGCTCGTGGCCGCTTAATCTACGGAAACTCAATACGAATGCTGAACTAAACAAGGTTTCTTTGTACAACGAGCTCCATTTAATGCGTTAGAAAATTGTGTAGGGCTAAATAGAGGTCGGAAGAATAAGAGAGACTCCAACTAGAAAACTCTAGGGTATTCAGTTTACGATAGCTCCAGCTACAAACCTAGACTGCCGCTAATTGTCGTTTATACATTTTTTTTTTTATTTTTAAGGTTATTGCCCTTTTTATATAGAAGTTGAACGCTGTCAGCAGATAAGAAGGAAGTAAAATAGAATTTCTGCGTGCGATTGAAAGCTGTGCGTCTTTATCAATCAAAACGACACCGTTCAAGTTTCCCAAATTGGATATCATTCATCCACTTACTGCGCAGGACTCGTGTGAATGATTAGACGGTAGGGTTACAATGATTAGCTGTTTTGTGCGTACACAACAATTATACCCAGAAAAACGTGTTTGCAAATCGTTTTTGTCCAAAATATTTTAAGATCATAATAAAACTGAACGTATTTAATATATAATAAATGTACATTTTCGGTACAGTGCGTACAAATACTTGTGTTAGCACATTACTGTCTGGAAAGCAAAGCATAAATAAATCTATGTATAAATAAATCTAAGTATAAATAAATCTAGGTAAATCATCAAAGTATTAACAAATTTTTGCTTCTACAGTTTTGGCTTACAGGTATGGAAAAAGCTTTTTTAAATGGGTTGTAAGCGAAAACTTGATGCGAAAATCGTTAGTAAGTTAGTTAGGCAAACGCAATTACATTCTGATCGTCACGAATTTGTCGAGCGGTGTCATGGGTAATATAAATGAGGTGTATGTTGTATAACATAAAAAATGCTCCAAATCTTGCTCACTAGGCAGAATTACGTATATCTAGATTTTGTTACGAGAGCCAGATTTATGAAATTTACTCTAAAATTTAAGGACTTAGTGAGTTTAGTACTTTTTTTTTTTTTTTTTTTTATCTACAGTCATCCTATAGTATTTCCTAATCCTGTAGAGAATCATTCCAGTCACAGGGCAATGTTCACTTGTGGGAAAAACAAAAACTATATTTAGGGTCCCGTTGCAACATAAATGATGATAATAATCAATCGCAAAAATCAGAGAAATAGATAATATGAGACTGATTTTAATGTTACTAATATGAAAACCTGTGCTTAATCAGACGAGGAACTGTAACACACAAATAAGAACTAAGGAACTGTTTATTATAAGGTATGAGAATCTCAATAAATCTTATTTTAGGTGAGCGCGTTCGGGTTCTTGGCTGACGGAAGGCAGACGTCGTTTATTTAAACTGTTTCGAGTGGTGGAATGGTACTACCTATGTAATTATTTAGCGCGTGTTCACTATGAACATTCGCGTCAGGCCATGATGGGACTAGAAAACATGGCAAGAACGCATTAAAGTAATAAGGTAAACACTGAATGCAATTGATTTAGGCCCTATGAAATTTCGCACACTTTGTATAAAGCGACTTCGGTATTTCTTAGAACATTATGATTAATACGACTAAAGTAGAAGGCAGTACTTTTCCAAAGACCGCAGAAAATAATTTTCCACCTGAAAAAGGAACAGAACAATTGAACCACCAAATTTTTTGTCAAAATGAGTCAAAAAAATTCTTCCTTATCTTACATTTGGAACGGATTGTTGTTAGTGATAACAGAGTCTACGAGCTGCTCCAAGCTTGAATTCTAGAGCAAACCAGATTTACTCTCGTGCTTACTTGTTAATTGATACATATTATTCCTCGGCCGACTTTTTATGGGAAATGCGTCACAATTTCCGAGTCGGAAATTTCTTTGGGCGCTAATACCGAATCGCAAAGTGCCCATGTTTAATTTCGCAGTCACGCAGTCTCTTTATCTGTATCATGTTCTTTTACCTGCGGAAATTTTCAAAAGAAAAGCATCAACGAAATTCGTTTGTACGCATCTTCAGATATGAGCACGAGTCTTTTTGTAGGATATTATCCTCGTTGCTGCCTCGGCCATTATTTGGACATATAGAGCTTCGGAAAGCAAGTGTGGAAGCGAGTGGGTTTACAGGCGTTCTTACATCCTATTCGATCTTGGCTTGTTTCTTTTGGGGATGGACGATGCGAACATTATAGACAAACAGGTTTCCACCCGAAGGAATACTTGGCGACGTAAAACCTAGCACATTCAAACAGAATAATTACAAACAGTTATTTAGGGTTTAATTATTCAAGAAAAAACATAGGCGAAAAGTGCGCTAAATTTGCTCACAATTCAAGAATAAAGCGTCTTGCACCTTTAAGATGGAATTCTCGCATGTCTTAGTAAAACGCAATCCAAGGTAATTCGTGGTTATTTAAGTTCGCACTTCTTTTAAGTTTCGCTCTACATGAAAAGTGTATAATACTGGAAATTATTGGACGTCACCTAATAACTCTAAATGCATTTCAAATCTAGCAGAGTAAAGTTATTGACCTGTCATGCGTAAGCTTTTTTATCTGTTGGGAGCAACTTAACTGTCTGAACATTTCAGTCCCACATACTTGTCAACGTCCTACAACACGCTATTCTTTGGGTATTGAACCCAAAGAAATAAACGACCAGGTTTTCGATGTAGAATTTCTGAAGGAATACTTGGCGACGTAAAACCTAGCACATTCAAACAGAATAATTACAAACAGTTATTTAGGGTTTAATTATTCAAGAAAAAACATAGGCGAAAAGTGCGCTAAATTTGCTCACAATTCAAGAATAAAGCGTCTTGCACCTTTAAGATGGAATTCTCGCATGTCTTAGTAAAACGCAATCCAAGGTAATTCGTGGTTATTTAAGTTCGCACTTCCTTTAAGTTCCGCTCTACATGAAAAGTGTATAATACTGGAAATTATTGGACGTCACCTAATAACTCTAAATGCATTTCAAATCTAGCAGAGTAAAGTTATCGACCTGTCATGCGTAAGCTTTTTTATCTGTTGGGAGCAACTTAACTGTCTGAACATTTCAGTCCCACATACTTGTCAACGTCCTACAACACGCTATTCTTTGGGTATTGAACCCAAAGAAATAAACGACCAGGTTTTCGATGTAGAATTTCTGAAAACATACTGGGGACAGCTTGCAAAATTTATTGTGCAATTCATCTTTGGGAATGATTGTTTTTAAGAATTCCTTTGGCTCAAACCACGATTAGCTAAAAAGCTCAGAAGGCCAAAGGCTCAGCTCAAGAAGCAGCAATCATAATAACTGCTTCAGGCGCCTACTGCACATCAGAATGATATTTGGGATATATCTGCCGACACTAGCGGATATAAAAACTAAAAACAGCATTTTTCAGGTAATTGGTGTGGCCAAAGAATTTTTTGTGTAGTTTAGATTTGTTAAAGTATACTAACTATACTGTCCTGATACAACCACTAGTAGTAAGGATTCATTCAATCCATTATGCGAGAGCAGCTCTGACATTGAATATTGTTTACATGAATTTAGTTTTACAAGAATGTTCTTTTGTACATTTTTTGCTTGCATCTCATATCCGCTCCTCATCCTTCTTAGGCTCAATACCGCATCATTTTGAGCCCGTTTGAGCTGCTTCGAGCAACTCCATCTTCCCTTTGTCCTAGTAGTAAAAACAATACGGTCTGTACAGTGGCAGTCCGTCGCACAATCTTGTTGTCAGACCACCACAAAGCGAAACGGGTGGTCCCTCTTTACCACTCCTCGATCCATGTGATCCCCGCCCACTTGACGTCATTTGACATTCCGCCGACCCGGAAACCTATCGCCAGCAAACCCGGCAAAGGTTAAAATAGCCGCCCTTCGGATCAACTCTCATCAAGCAACCAAACAGATGATATGGTGGTTTCCTGGCCGCACCTGATAAAGGCCCCTTTTTCCCTTTTTTCTCCTTATTCCCGCTCCCCATCGCACTCCATTTCTCCTGAAGCATCCTGAAGCAAGTTGTTGTCGACGGCGACAGCGAACAGCAGCGGCTGTTTGATCGGCAGCATGTTCCCTTCCTTGATACAAATAGATCCTCTTCGAACTCCTCCTTCTGTCGGCTTCCCGATCTCTGCTGATTCTGATCCGGTCTGTTCGGCTGTAGAGGTAAGCGGACGCCGATCCCTGAGGAGAGTGGCGGATTACGAATCCATTAGGCTTAGTCTTTCAATCTGCCGCAGATCTCTTGTACTACCTATAATATCTCTATAAAAGATACAAGTACCTGTTGTCGGCTTGCCGCTGCCATTCTGTAGAATTCCTGCCTCTATCTCTACCAAGTTAATGTTGCCCCCAATGCTGCTATGACGACTGGTCGAATGTCGATTTATGCTCTTTACTTTTGTCCCACTATTAGCCTTTGCGTTCGCTATTATAATTCTGTACGTTGTCGCTTTTAGACGAATAGCAGTAGGGTCTACGGTGTCTGCCGATCGAAGTATTACCGGCACTTTAAGCTTGCAACCTGTGCGGCGCGTAACTCCCAGCTAAAATCATCTCTCCCGATCCGTTTTTACCCTATCTCAACGTTTGCGTTTCTAGAACTGCCCAGCAGCAAGCCGACTTGTTCCCTAAATGACCGAGAACATAGAGAATACCAACAGAGAATAAAAGAGCAAGGCTGGAAATAGTTGGCCAAATGAAGATATATCAGTATCTTCAAAGTGGCACAGAGCGGCAAAGGTAGAGGTCAACTGACATATAGCAATTCTGAGTTTCACCTCCGATACTAACGCTAACCACTATTTCAGAGGGCTAGCCGCGTCCTACACGAAGCAAATCGTTCTACGCTCGGTTTCTAATCTAAATCGCCACGTGTCCTTAAGTTTAGTAGGCAAACTCGTTTTCACCGAATTATCGTATAGATAATGGGTGTACTAGACAACATGCTTAAAGTGTACAAACAAATATGGGGAAGGTGTACTGCAACTTTGGGCCAAGTTAGACCCAAATTGAAAGTTCATCATCACTGAACCGAGTATATTGTTTATAGTATTAAACAAAAATATACTTAAATGGATTTTTGATAAACGGGTTCCATAGATAATAAGGTTCTGTATTGAAACGATTTGTTAAGCCAACTTCTTAGATAAATCTATCCTTAGCTAATACATAGAATTGATGATGGTAGTAATTTTAACATATAGTCTGCTAAGATATTACTTGAGACTGCCAGAATGCTTTATTGACTTAAAGAACCTCTATAGATAGTCTTCATAACAACTCTTAGCGAGAACGAAGTTATAGTAGTCCGGGTTTGTAGCACCTGTACATAAAGAGAGAGTGTTCTGTAAAAATGACTGTCTAGCTTCGCCGAAGTTTATAATTTGCATCGCCATTTTTCGTTGCATATTGTCTTTAACACTTCAAGGCTAAAGCAGCGTTAGCGGAGCATGTCAGTAACTACAGAAGCTTTCTCAAGGCTGAGTGTTCGCTAAGAATCATCGCAGCTACCCTTTCTTTCTGTTAATTTTAATGTTTCCTGTTCCTTCAAGAAGATTAATCACGGACCCAACTAACTCGAAGGTGCTTATTCTATCGAATAGGTGTCGCTATCACAAATTATCTGGAGGATCTAAGGTTCTCTATCAGCATCTGTAAAAACAAGCTTACGAGTCTCGTTCGGCTTAGGACTAGCTCACTATTGGTAGCAGTCCTATTAAACATATATGCCAAATACGCACTGATGATAAAACATCTCCTGTAATTAGCAAAATGAAAGGAAGAAGTCTCATAAAGAAAAGTATCGGTTTAGTTGCACTTATTATGAGACAAGAGAAGGTAGTACCGTCGGCTTTGAACTGTCACTGATACAGCAGATTTTGTCTTCAGGTCGCGTGTGTCTGAAGGTTCGAGGTGTGACCTTGAAGTCTCATACCTCGAACCTTTACTTCACTAGGTTCTATCGACTGTCTAAAGTTTTATGATTTTTTCTCAATATAACGTGTTGCATAGATTCAACAGCGAAATTAATCTCGTGAATTATGCGAAAGGGCCTTTTACTAACGGATTTTCTTAAAATTGGAAAAAATTATCTACGGAGGGGTGCATTTGTTAGTGATTTGGCAACAGACATACTTGATACGGGCCTAATATTCATTCTCATGATAAACTAATTGATCCGGAAGCTATTTTATTCTATGTAGGTCTCATTCAAATAAACCCTTTTTTCAATAAATGCGACCTTGTATATAATATTATTTTTTGTTAGACAGAAATCCGAATGGAATGGTCCGAAAAGGCTACTCGGTTCTCGTTTATTTTACTAATAGCCAGCAGGTTTAGCTTTCTAGATAAACATCCATCCACAAATAAATCTGATTAGGATTTCAATTCAAGCTGCCGTTGCACTTTCTACACAAGAACTGATCCCAATGTTCAGCAGAAAATCTGGTTTGCGATACTGCGGCCTATAAAGATTAGCATAGAAAGAAACAACGTAAGTTTTTCTATTCTCTTCTGTTAAAAAGTTACAAAACGTTAAGACTTCGTTAAAATGTGTCCTCGTACTTTTGAGTATCTGTTGAGTACAGTTCACAGTATTTAGAGAACTATTCAGAGCACTGACTGTGCGGTATGACCAGCAGTTACCATGGTTCATTCGTTTCTGTACTGCTTATAGCTAATCTTGCTTTAAAAATACGCCAGTGAAGGCAACATTCAAACCGCGCGTCACCATTTTAAGTTCATACCGTTTGCGATTTAACTCTATGAAGTATTGACCCTTGCAAGGTTAAAAGAAAAAGAAAGGCTAGTGCCTCGAGATTTTTAGCGTCCATGGTATAATGTAATCGATATGCACTTGAATGAAAAGTCTACGAGCTTTCTTTTGACATAGTAGTTTGCTAAGAATCTCTATTTAATTGGCTGATCTGGAACTGGAATCTGATTGGAAAATCTGATATTCAGCTAAACGCTACTGGTCGTTGAAATAGTCTTTGTTTTAACACTCTAAAAACTGGCGCTATAGTTGAGTATAATTTTTTCTTATTTTTATCTGCATGGCTTTCCTAAAAACCAGAAAGCAATCGTTGAATTACCTACCGCCACGTTCACTCAATTCGCGTTTGTAGTTCGGCAATCAATTCCAAAACTGAACTTCATGAACCACTCTGTTCTTGACTTCAGTATCATCTTCAATTTTGTGACCGAGTACGGTCCTAGGGGTGTGGCTCCGATTAATGTCGCACCTCATTAAGCAAGAGGACACGACCGACTTATAGGATGGCATCGAATGCGCAGGCCTGCAACAGATAGAATTAACTACGAGAGAGAAGATCGCTTTTGTAATATTTTTCGCTACGAAGGCAACTCCAAGAATTCAGCGTCTGCCATATATCTAACCTCAACCACGGGAGCCCCTGCAATAGCTGTGCCAAACGAAAGATGGAAAATGCGTCTACGGGGGCACGCGGAGCCAACGACTGTGAAATTGTATTATATTTTGCACAGAAGCACCCCGTATGACAAATAGGTGGCTAATGTAACAGATCCGAGCTCGTCGCGTTACGCGAGAGCAGTCACAGAAGCCTCATGAAAATCGCAAGGAGTTCCAGAATACGCGCTAGGGAAATTTTATATTTAACCATAGCCTATAGAAGGAGACATAATTTGTAATAAAATATTGTGAACCCAATGTTAGATTTTGCTTGTTTGTTATTGCATGGGCAAGTTTCTAGAAAATTAGGTTTGATGTTTTAGATCTAGGAATTTCTCTACTAAAAAAATATTTTTAAGAGAAGCATCATTTTAACACGGTTGGACTGAACTGCTTTAACTACGCAGTTTAATCATAGGAAACATCAATATCTTAAGGTACTTGTGGGGAAGTGCTATGACATTCCACTAAGTATTGTCTAAAATTGCAAAGGTGAAGTAAGTATTGAGTGAAGTACAATTCTCCTGATCGAAGTTCACGTCTTCTCATCCATGCTGCAGTAATGAATTCAGCTAATTTACGACTGCACCGTAAGTGCCGCTTAGAACTAAAGTTTGCAACATAATCATCTTATAAGTAGTACGTGTCTAATTCTATAAAATACACGCAGCCATTCATTCTGATCTCGGATACGGCAAGCGCGTTTGTCTCGAATCAGAGTCTTTTTCCTCGGGGAACATAAACTGCTAAAGGGAGTTCGGTCAATAGTTCATGTAAGGACGATTTTACACGGATATATACACGGATATAATAAATGTGTCTTCTTCAATTTAAGTTAAGCATGCATATCTGATATGACGTAGTCGATGTGCCCCAGCATTCTTCCCGCTCTTGAGATTTTGTGAGAAATTTCTTGGTGGCAAATATTGGCATATGTTTGAAAAGAAATGACGTTATCAAGGGGCCCGTTTGGTCACGCGACGGATTGGCTTACGTTTCAAAACTACCCGCCCAGCGGATTTTCATAGCTCTACTATATATCTCGATTCTAAAGACTGATGTAGATTGCCAAGACTCGGCTTTCTTAAGTTGATTATTAATGATAATTTTCGTATGGGCAAAAATAAGTACCCAAAGTTAAGTTATTATACATAAGTTACGTTAAGAAAATACTTAATACGAGAAAAGCCCTAGCTTTTCAACAAAATAAAACGTTGGTTTACAATGAAACAAAGGTAGGAGAAATTTTTTTCTCCTGTTTTTCCTGACTGTGAACCTGACATGCCTGCAAGTGAAACTAGTTAAGTAATTACAAATGTCGTACATTATAATCTCGCTGGCATCGCTAGCTCTATGTTTGATAACCTTCTTATCCGTACTATATATGGTGCAAAAAGGCTCTCCCTATACTTTGGTTGTGCCACGTCCTCACTGTAGTAACTACGTAAAGTTAGGATAATACTGTTGGCCGCTGCTCGCCAACGACAACCTATTAAAGTCTAGAGAGGGTTTTTTGGTAACGTTATTTTTCTGTAACACGCGACCAATGCAACGAGGTCTTTTCACTAAAAATAGCATTCCTCGGGCTAAAGAGAAACCAGTGATTAGAGCGTAAACTGTCTCATTAGCAAATTTTAAGCCAATCTGGAATACATGCATATACGTAATACTACATCCAAGTCTTTATATTAACTGCCAGTTCCCATCATGGGAAGTTTGTCTTCTGTCGTTTTTTCATGTTATTCTCAAATACTCGTTGACAGACGATAACAAAAGAGCATTCTTAGGTGGTTTCTGTTGTCATAGAAAGTTAATAAACTAGCTAATTAAATTGGGAATTATTTTTGTCTGACGATCTGTGATAAGATCGATGTCCCAATGATGCTTGTTGCACCATGCAACCTCGACGATCGAACACTTGAGGATGATATGACTAATCTTTGCTCATCGTCGCAAAGGTGCGGCAATCACATATCTACCTACTACACACAAGCATTAGAAAACGACCTTAATATACCTCCTTTTGCACTGGGACGGATCAGCCGTCTAAGGCAGTACTATAGGTAAAATTTGAAACATTCATTTATTTACTAGTATTTGTTCGTATAGCGAAAGATATACGATCACTGTATTATCGAACAGTTAGCTGCCTTTATCCTAATTAGTCCAGATGTAAAGTATCTTCCCAAAAATTTATTGATTCGTTTCAGCTTCGGCTAATTAGAGCGAACTTGATTACGCCCTTAACTGTATGCAAACCGATATTTTCTAACCCTTTCTAGGACCAAATTTGTTAACGGTTACTTGAGGAAAATCTTATTTAATCCGGAGAAAGCCGCGTTTTTTTTACAGCTTCTTATACATTAATTATTAATCGACATGACAAAAGACTCATCTTCAACGGGTGAGTGCTACACTTCGAACCATCGGAGGATCTATTTCGCCGATCGGCCTACCTATTATCACCAATCGTGTTCAAGCAGACGATATTTCCCGTATTCCCAAATGACCTAGAATTGCTAAATGTAATACGTTGATATGCGCCAGGTGTTTACCATGCCCTTTTGCCTGACAGGAACCAAACCTATTTGCAGGCTCTTATTGACGAAGCTATGGTAGAATTCCCCCACTGAGTTAAACAACTTTCATTTAACCTAATTTATCAACGGCCTTAGTATGGCCAGAACGCACAAGTCCGCTTATCACTGAATTTAACCAAAAATGATTACTAAGCGGAATTGTTGTCGGATATATCCTCTAGAAGCATGGAGTTGGCTTCATGCTATCTCTACAATTTCTGCTGGCAGTTATCGCTATGGCATATGCATACCTATTAGTGTGAACCTGCAATTAGGCTTCTACGACGCGCCACAAACCTGCCAATTTCGCCCGGTAGTTGATATTCGTAGTCACTGTGATCTCTCGTATCGCTCGAGCACGATCGCTTTTGTTCGCTTTCAGTGCCTATCGATGTCCTTATAAAGGCATTCAGGTCTCGCGCACCTACGACTCAATTCGCTTGCATCTTCGTGGAGACGGAATGTCTTTAACGGAGTGACGTTTATGCTGAACCGAGGACAAATGATTATTGGTATTATGGTCAAATGATATTTCAATTATAAAACCTCTCAGTCAAGCGATATGTATGAACAAAATAGGAACAAAAGATGAGCAGAAGTTTCCTTTTTAGAATCAAAGTTTATGCAGTCATCCATGTTTTTGTCATTGTTTGAGCATACTTTTAGAAGCTCATGTAACTAGCATCACCTTCGCATTAGGCTTTACAAATTATTTTCACGGGCTACATGGTGATAAACAGCCTTTGCCCGCTGTGGAGTAAATATATAGACAAAACAGCAAACCAATACAATGGCTTTAGACATGTTACCTACAGGTCACAGTACCTCTTCAGGAGAACAATTTTGACAAGCGTACTCCCACTGAGACTGTGGTTCGTCACCTACATAGCCTTGAAGGTATGTACCTACAAAGATACATCTGTATTAAAATTATCTCTAACACCACACACGCAATATCTAAATCTCAGCTCCAGGAACAAAAATATCGTTCGAGTAAAAATTCAGTCAGGGACCTGTAGTTACAAGGCATCACATGCTGTCATTTGTCATTGCCCTCATACAGTCCTGATCCGGTGGCGTAGTCAAGGGCGATTGGCCATTTTCCAACGGGGCGGGACCTAGCGCGAGGGGCGGAGCGATCCTGCGGGTTTGGCGTATCTCTTCAAGAGAAATAACCTAACCTGGTATAGCTTTAAAAGAACGTTGAGACCAAATAGTTGTAAAAGTGACACAGTGAAGTGGCTAGAGCTGCGTAAGTGAATGTAAGTCAGGTGTGAATAGCTGAACCAATGGCTCGAAGGCAACAGGCGTTCTGGAGTTCGTTCCTCATTGATGAAATCCTCAAGAATAGTCAACATCAACAAGAGCAGCAGGAATCCCAACTGAAACAGGAGCAGCAATCAAAACAGCTACAGGTTGAAGGGAACAGTTCGCTTACCCCCGGTAAGTCTCAAGACACCCGCTATTAGTTATCCATTACTAAAAAAATACTTTAGGTGATTTTTTCTGTCAATTATTGTATTTAAAGAAGAATATTATACAAAATTCGCGTTCAATGAAATCAACCGCTTTAGGATCGGATTATGTGTGAACTTCCTATTTACTAGGTGGTAAATTATTAAGTAAGAAGCCTCTTGGCGTTCCATTGGAAATTTGTTCTGGTGCTAAGGTGGTGACAACAGTGATGTCATAGGCCTGTTTCGGGTAAGTCGCGTATTCGAAATCCAGGCAAAATAAATCTCACAAAGATTCTCCTGGTAACGAAGGGTTTCTATTATCTTCATGGTGAAGAGCTATTACGAGGAAGATGCCAGTGATGCCAGGAAGACACACTTGTAGAGGTCGCGTGGTTACAAGGTCGAACGCGGGCCTCACGATCTTCATAGTAGAATCTAAAGAAACGTCAGGGCCGGAAGCTGTTAGATACTCTAAGCCTGTTAAATGTTATTTAAAATTTAACATTGTAACAACTATCGTTAATCTAAAACTATGCTCAGCTGGCAGACCACTTGGCTTTTGAGCAGACACAGTTGTTCATTCCACTGAATGAATTACATACATTAATTTGTAATAACTTCTTTTATTAACGAACCAATCAGTCTATACGCTGCCACAGAGAAACCTACCCAAACGGATTTTCAGGAAGCTATAACGCAAACTATGACTGTGCAACCATTAAATTTGCCGAGGCGTCGAATACGGCTTGCAAATTGTAAGAGAAAACTCAGTTTTGAATTAAACTAAATCTTAGATGTTCTTCTTTGTTTAGTTGTAATGTTATGAACGTTTAAAGCCATAAAAGTTTAATGAATAAATAGCCTTATATGTATATATATATAGATGACAACTCGTTATGGAACATTCAAGACAGGGTTTGCGGATCTGAGGTGGCGATAACCTTGCCTTTGGGAAGTTCCGCCAAAGAAAGTCTGGAACTTCGGTTACCAATGTCGCGACTATGAATCGGGCGCTAGCATTCAATGCCTAAAGGTCTCATAATGAGAGCGTTCATTAAAATATAATGGAAGATTTCTCCCATTATGCTTTAATATAACCACATTCCATTTCAGAACAGTTCGGAATAAAAAGATTAAATAAACATAACGGCTGTTCTCTAATATTTCTTTATTTTGATAAGCTGTTAGCCCTGGTAATTATCGTAAGCTTTCATAATCATCGCTATTCTATCACATGAAGATTGCTATTAATCTGTTTTTCGTATATGGGTTATTTTAGCTAATCGACATTAAATGGGCTTGCGCCACAATATCACAATCCTTTGTTTGGTTACGGTAAAAAATGTAGAGTAGGAAAATTGTAAGCTAGCAGTTCAAATTTGAAAATAAATAAATAATTGGCCTAGAATGATAATTATTTGCTATGTGTTATTTGTCACACACTTTTTTTAGCGTTCCGGCAGTTTGCAGTGGAAAGTCACATATCACGTCCCCATATATAATTATTTATCTATGGTTTTTCCACGGAGATTGATAATGGCATGTGTTTGCCCATTTTTTTAGACATGGAAAGTTCATGAATCCCACGGACTCAGATCGGGAGAAGAAGGGAAACAAACATTAAATATTCCTTTACTCAATCCAGGAACTAATTTAGGTATGGAAGTGAGTCTGTTGTTGTCGTCAAGTGACCACACTGTATTTGACCGATTGCCATACCAACGGTTCATAAGTCTCACGAGTGACTCAACATAGGCAGCTGCATTCCTTGTGTAATTTTTAACGAATATCATATGGTAGTAGGTGTCCATACCTTACGGCCGAGCGCATTCAGCATGGCCATTGAACTTGATTCCTCTCCAGGGCGGCGTCATTTTTTAACCTAATCCTTCTCCGGCAGGCGGTAGAGATTAAAGCATGCCTCGACTATGACAACCTTCAAGCGTGTTTGTTAATTAAAATTTCGCAAATTGTGCGTCGAATATATCACAGGCAATTTTAATTAGCTGGGGGTCAATTTGCGGGAGACCATTTTTATTCAATTTCCACTTTTTTTTTGCAGTATGTTAGCATTTATTTATTTGCAACAACTGTTAGTTTTGGCCGATAGAGCCCTTAGACTATAAGCTTTGCTTTCATAAAAAGCTTCCTTTATTGTGGCAACGCATTTTTGCTTTTTGGGTCCCGACATCTAGTGGTTTCCTCGCGAGCCTTCAACACTCCAATTTTTATTCTTGAAACGCTTTTGCTATTCACGTACTTCCTTTTACTTAGGGCCACCTTACTTAATGCCTACACCAATCTTCGATAAGTTTCCGCAGATCTGTGACTTCTGAAAAACAAAAGCTTATCCACCGCATGTTGACCTTCGAGGGTAAAACGTGTCTTCCCTGAAGTCCTTTCCCCTAAAGAAAACTCAACCAGTTTTCTCTCATAGGCATAACTATAATAATATAGTATTTACCAGCCAAATTCCGTCTGCTACTAATTCGCAGTTCAAAAGCTATTCAGTTCCAAAGTCCGTCGGCTTCTCTTGTAACAGTGTGATAAATACGTGCAAATAGGATAGAAAGGCGATTTTGAGCAGAAGAAAGCTATGGTCTCAAACGAAAATCAAGCGACAATTTGAAGTTCAATTATTATAATGCTTCTCTCAGGTCAGAAAAAATATCGTTCTAAAACGTTCGCAACAAAACAGTGCCCTTAATAATAAAGCAAGTATTGAGTAACCTTTGGAATTGTTGATACTCGTCCGTTTTTGGTGCTAGAACTACTTTTGTAATACATTTTGTAAAAAAAAACAACAAAATTCGCACATTGTCTAGAATATGATATCTACTGTTTCGAGTATCACGTCCGGTATCGCTATCAGGCATTCTAGACCTAGATCACAACATGTCTCTAATATTAGCAGACATGTATGTTATTGACTAACCTATCACAGATTTGCAATACTATTTTGTCCATGCATTACTGATCGCTAGTGCTACGATACTGCAGCACAAAAAATCTATCATACAACATATTAAACAAACATAAATTTCTGTCTTAATGAGATAAAACACAAATAGATAAATAGTACAAACAAAAATTAAAATAGAATCCTTTAACTTTGGAATATTTAGAAGAATATTTAAAGACTTCTGAACAATGTGATAACTGTTTTTTCTCGCAAAGCCTGTGTAATAGAAATTGTTATATATTTAATCGCCCACTAATATAAAAATTATAGAAACGCCCCATTTCGGCAGAACAGAAACAAGCATGTAGAAACTATTGAACAGGAGTTCCAAATCTATCAGTCGGTCCAACCAGCTGAAGCAGCAAGAAGGGGCATTTGAAACGATAATACGTTCACTCGGATGATGCTTAAACGATTCCAAAGTGAATGCATTACGCGTTTATATTGCTCCTAATATCTTTGGTATATGCAGGTTATTCTCTTCAAGTTAGTTTTATGCTACACTTTTATGAGGTTTAAAAATTATTTCTAAAGATAGTGGGTTCTATATAGCCACTTTTTTTGGCCATCATGTAGAGCACAGTATTCTTGACAAGTTAATAGTAATTTGACATCATCACACATTTCATCGAAACAATTAAGATTCCTACACAAATACAATGTATTGAGCAAAAAAAACTCCTTTCGTATTAATATAAAATATTTAGAGTTTAATGAATTTGATACCGCGAACATTGAAATTATATTTCGCTGTGATTCAATAGTGTCTTTGCTTTAGACTTTTTGCCACGGTTTTCGACTTTGTTTTAATCCCAGTTTACAGACAAGACTGCGACGAATAATAGTAGTAAATATACGTACTAAAAGGCTATGTATAATTTCGAGCCGTCGATTTAAAGGTTGCTTGAGAGGCGACTTGGTCTAGGGTCTTTAAGCTTAACGGCTCTTTGAGTTCTTGAGCTGAAAGTACCTGTGGCTTTGAGGCCGCAAATAATGCCTCTGCAGCCTCTTCGGATAAATCCCCAAAGCTTCTAATTTGTGCCTTCTGTTTCCATCTTCAATATAAAGAACAACACATTTCTCTATGGGAATATTAAGTGTAACCTTGACATAAATGATAAGAATTGCTTAAAACATCTTTGCGTTAATTCTACAAGTATCTTCGTCACGCTTCGTCTGTGAAAAACATTTTGATATTGTTTGCACAGAGTTTGAAGTTTACATCGGCGATAGCTTGCGTATGGAATTTATATGACAAAGAAACGCCAAAAAATCAAGTAGGATTCCCCTAGAGCACTTGAACGTGGTCCTTCCTTCTTCTAGCTACGAATCGTTCACGTTAGCGTGACACATCCTGTCTTGCAGAATAGCTTCTATTCGCTTACCTAGTTTCTACCGTGCTTCATTTTGCAGTATTACGTATACGAATTTTAAAGGTTTAAAGAAATTTGAAGGTCAAGTAAAATGTGAGCAGGTAACGTTAATAAATCCACTTTCACTAACACATGTTCTTATTTTTATTGGTAATTTTCAGAACGTTTGTTTTTTTGCTTTGTTTTTTAATCTTTTTATATATTCATATCCCAGCCAAATTTATCCAATAATAATTATCACAATAATAATCGAAGTCCTGGTGATTCTACAAGATCTACATACTAGCCGATACTACACGACATCCGTGCATCCCTCAAACTAAATGAAACAGGAATCAATTTTATTTTCTCTTTAAGTTAGACCTCGCGTTTTCCTTAAGAATAGGAAAACAGCATTTGAAGCCGTTAATTCTAAACGAATGTAATACGTCTGGATACGCATGGCTTCATAAAAGTGAGGAAAAGCTGAACTTCTTTGATAACCCTTGATACAATGATGGCGTATCACAGTATTAGGACGAAGCTATGACAGTACAGATGATACTCCAAGCAGTTCGTGAACTATGATTTAGACCCTTGTTAAAACACTTGAACCACACTGGAAATTATCGAAAAGATATCTCTGTTGTACATATATATTCTATTTAGACGGCTTTGCTGGGAAACGCTTCGATTTTTTTATTTACTAGCCACTGTAAAAATTCGCAGAATTCGACTTGATAAACAAAGCATTAGAATTACTCTATGACAAAAGTCACTGTCTAAACATTTCCAACTAGTATTGAGTAGTGTTTATAGCGCAGAGCAATTTGTTTAAAGAACCTGCTTCTATAACTAACTATGCAAAACGTTGATCTGTGGTTAGCTAAAAGGTTAGCTTATATTAGTTCAAATAATGATGCTAAATGCCTCATAAAAGATTATATTGGCACAAAACGTTACAGTTACGTAAACTGACTTCAACATCATAATTCTAGTTAGTTCACTGGTTACAAAATAATCTTAAACCCGTTTCATGGCATGGTTTATGTGATAGTTTTTTTCTGTAACAGCTGAAACCTGTTAACATCATTGTCTCTGCACTGGGGTTACTAGTTCTCTCGATGAACTATCTTCAATTTTGCTCCATGATTCACGAAACCATTTAATAGAGCGGACTGCATGCGTAAACAGCCCCAAGTAACTACTTGTTTACGTGAATGACATCAATGTAAAAACTCCGCAACGAAATGGAGCTTTGCACGATATTGCAACTGCATTGATTGGAATGGACCTCGGACCAGATTAACCAAATAACCACCTTACTTCACCACCAACGTCCAATAGCTTACTTACGAAGAGTACTTTACTTCAAGGACAAATTCATGTAATGCATACTACATTAATTTCATTTATTATTGTATATACACAATGTGGAATAGCATTAAATATTAGTAAGAATAGTATTATCCGTTACAAACATATGTGCGAGTAGCGTAGTAACATACGTCATAAAGAATTGCTTGTTTAGGCTTGAACATTATGGAAGAGACTTAAGTAGCCGAGCTGAGCCTGTTTTTCAAGTTCAGCAAGATCGGCAACAGTTGGTGCCATCTGTTGAACGTGATTCGCGTACAGTGAGCATGATGTGGTCTTTCGCTTAGCACCGTACGTAACCTTGCCATCGAATTCGTCAGCCGGAACATCCAATTCTTTGTCCACCTATAATTACGCATAAGCGAAAATGGATCGTGTATTAGTTCGTCGTTATTACTATAGAGTTGAATATAATCTTTCTGTTTAGAATTTATACTAAAAAAGAAATGAAATTACTAACAGTTGACTTAAGTTACTGTTTAAATAATCGACTTTATCGTAGCACTCATATTTATTTGTTAAGTGTATTGGTTATTGCGATTTCATGATCGGTGTTCACACGATTCTTGAGCTCGCATGTTCAAATAACTAGATATAAATGAATTAACGACATTCTAATGTTAAACGACAAAACAAAATAGCATTTCAATATGAATTACAGGGAAAAGTCTTAGATGGTATATATATGAGCAGCCATTAAACGAGAAAAGCCAAAAATGAACCATAATAGCGGGACAGTCAAAGGCACAGTAAAAACATTTTTTTTTCAGTGTAAGCCTATCCAGGATGACTACCAACTGTTTTATCTATTGATCCAAAAAAAGTGAGATTTCGGAATGAAAGCTTAAAAACGTATAATTTGTCGGCAAGCCCAATATGCATTTACTGATGCATTACCGTTTTCGAGGTCTCGACACAATTCTGTTTGTATGCTTGGCACCCATTTCATTTAAAAAAAGAACCTTTAATTATAAGCAAGGAGTGTTCTCACGCTTTTTCTTGAAGTTCATATTTTTCCAATAATTTGTACTCTCTTATTACCTATCACCACTGTTTATCATAATAATCTTGACGTGTATTGACTGCGGGATTTATAATATGACCGAGTAAATACCTCAATTATTTGACCTAAAATTAACTAAAATAAATTATTATTTCATTAGGCCTTACTACGGATTTTTTATTGAGCATCGAAAAAGCAATCGAACGTAACCACAATTATAGTTCTGTTGTGACTAAATTTTAAGACAATCTATAAAGTGAAATGGGTTTTCGAGTTTTTTCCATAAAGAAAAAACTAATTCTTAAAAATGATGCAACTTATAAAAAAAATTAAATGCATCGAAGTTTTTTCACATTTCTCCGTAAGCCTTACCATTTTTAAAAAAAAATGTAAAATCCTGATCCTAAAATCATTCCGTACATTTAAATGGGAATGAACTCACGATGGATATATCGACTCACTTTATTTTTGTGTAAACTATCAAAATATTGTTGTACTGCATATCAATAAATAAATGTATTTCTCGTATATGGATGCCTACTACCTAGAACTCGTGAGCAATCCTTACCTGCATAATTGTATCTTTGAGATGCTCTTCAATTTCCGCAAGATAGTTCTGTTCATTGTACCATATGCAGCATCCGCCCTTGTCCGTTAAGTTTGTGTTATAGCACCCTCTGCCTCGATTAGCACAGTTCGAATGATACCAGACCTTTTCGGGTACAGATGCCACAAGCGAAATGGCTAGACCCATTCGGTCCGCCCTACCAACACGACCGATTCGATGAACATAATTTGCCTTATCATCGGGCAATGTAACGTTGATTACGTATGGGACACCTTTAATGTCTATTCCACGAGCGGCCACGTCAGTACAAATGAGGAACCGGACTCGTTTCTGTTTAAATTTTTCGAGATTTGCTGTACGTTCATGCGGTTTGCGATCGCCGTGGAGACAGACGCATGAGAGTTCAGCGTCACATCGAGCATTTGGACCCCCGCCATGCAACTGAAAGTACTGCTCGAGATTATCGCAGTCGAGCTTTGTCCGGCAAAAAATAATGCCTTGATCCATTTTTTGTTTCCGAATGGCTCGAATACAGTATTCGCCCTTGAGAATCTTGATCGCTTCAGAGAGACCTTCCGGGCCAGTTTTAGAGTCGCGGGCGTGTACTCCATCGGTAGTAATGTGTCGACTCAGTGTACGCCACGATTCGTCTTTTTGAGGATTGACAATACACACCACATGATGCACAGTTTCCGGAACGCTGTCTTCACCTTTGAGATCCACCCATGTTGGAAAATGCATAAGCTTGTCCGCTAACTTTTTCACTTCGAACGAGTGAAGCGTTGCCGAACACACGATCATCTGCAATCGTTTGCCGTTAGCGGTGAGTTTGGGAATTCGCTGATGAATTCTTTCAATTAGGTTACCATGACCACCGCTAAGCAAACCATCAGCTTCATCCAGAACTAAAAATTTACATTGGTTAAGTGATAGTTTACCCGAAGAAATAAGGTCTTCAAGTCGACCTGGCGTTCCAACTACGACGTCAACGCCAGCTTTGAGTATATTTAGTTGCTCTTGAGCAGCCCCTCCTCCCGTAATACAGAGACACTTTACCCGAGGCTCATGAAGGTACTTCGAGAAATTTTCAAGACATTTCATTGTTTGATCGGCTAGTTCGCGTGAAGGTTCAAGTATGATAGCTTGTGGAGCATGAGGTTCGTATTTCTGCACGACCGGACCAGATCCAAGAATCGTATTGTTAGTAAAATTAGATGCATTAGCAAATGCTATATAGCTATTTTCAGGCGGGTGTTTGAAGGGTTCCGCTCCAAAATTAAATGATATTTCAGCGTTCTTTAAAACAACCGCAGGGAAAAATGGGACATTGCGAAGCTGTGATCCAATTTCAAACGCTGTACCAAAGTCAACTCCGTTTTTGGACCATTTAATAATGTTGTTATCCAAATCTAGATAACATCCGATTACGTCATGAATGCCGAACGCTTCTCCATAGCTATCAAAGTTCTTATTATAAGATTTCTTGCCTGTTCCTCCAAATCCGTAGCCCTGCTTGTCGGTGCCAAGGTCCAGTTGGGCTGTTTGAGTACTCCAACCCACCCTGCATAATCCCTCGTCAGTTACTTTGGCTTCATAATAATACTTGCCCTTGTCTGACACAGCTTTTGTCGCTCGGCAACCATGCCAACCTTTGGGATCTCTAGCCTGTGCGGTCAGCCCATCGGGACTAACGGCCAACTGCTGTGTTCGATCGTGAAAGCTCAGTTGTAACTTGACATTTCCAGTCGCTGATGAGGTATGGCTTTTTCCTTGAAGATTGTCCTTCATAGTCTCCCAGACGATCTGAACGATGGGTAAAGAGAACGCACCAGTTTTACCTGAGCCTGTTTCAGCTGCCATTAGTACGTCACCCCCACCAAGGATAAGAGGGATGGCTTCGGCCTGAACGTCTGTTGGTAGGTTCCAGTCCAATTCATCGACCGCCCGGGCCACGTCAGGAATGACGCCCATTTCTTCAAAAGCTGTCATATCGCCGGTGTCTTCGCGTCAGCTGCAATACGCAGAAAAATAAATGCATAATGATGCTAATCCCAAATCTTTCATATTAAACAAAATAAAATAACGAAACAAAATGCCACTCGTATATTCAAATAATGGCTTCCTTCAAAAGAACGAATTCCAGTGAACTAGATGTTGAAATTCGTCCACATCGAGATGGCACGTCGGTTGACATCAATCTGGGACGCCGTCGATTGAATAAATGGCTACTACCTTAGTTAACTTGGGTCAACTAAATAAAAAAGGTAATTCTCGTTTTTGTCGGATTAGCAATTTTGTTGTACCAATTAAAGATCTAAATATGTATCACTCTTACATGCTTTCGAGAATCTGGTCAAATCCATTAAAAAACTAGCGCAGCCATTTTTTAATTTCAAAAAGAAAATGCTTCGCAGCACCACAGTTTAGTTTCAAGACTCTCTCCTAGCCAATGGTCAACCTGTATTACGATGGTCCTGCATTTCCTTTCCACGCTACTTCAAATGGCTTCTTTTTTGTTACACAAATTGTATAGTATCGCTATTTGAATAATACACAAAGTTCGAAAAGCTAATTGCACTACAAAGACTACATGTTCCAAATTAAATCGTAATGAAACAACAAAGATTCCTGGCACATTTGTCTCTATGACAATAAGTGGCGTTGTTAAGACTAGCAGTTTCTTGAGTAGACACACTAAACATCGACACAACTCAAAAACACTCAATGAGTTAGCTTCATTGGCATCTTGCCTGAAAATTGTAATCCGGCTCCTGTGTACTTGCTACCTCACGCCCTCAAAAACCTAATATACCATTAGCACAGCATCATACGCTTACTATAAACCGCTGACAAATTATTCCATGTATAGAGAAGTTTTCGAGCGTCTGCGACTAAATGCTCATTTATGTAACAGGAGACATATGTAGTGCCTTCGGTCTCCCGGATGTCACAACGCATAATGATATTGAATATCGAAGTTTTTTCGAACTGAGCTAGGAGAATATTTTCTATGATACTGACAGAATCCTAATTCTTACTGTCAACCAATGTACAGATGATAATTCACTTGAAATGATTGCGGTCGGTAACTAAGAGAATATTTGAGACTCCCTTACTTCCGGGAGCTTTCTGACACTGTCCGACACGTAAATAAACACTTGCACGTCGTCTGCTATTTTATTTGAACTGTATGATCTTCCGACCTGTGTTTTTCGTGTTATCTTCATTCAACTGGGGCTGTATAGTGGTCAAGGAAAGCAGTGACCATCGCCTAGTTCACAATGTCGCATAAAATACCCTCAGAGATCGCTGAACGAAGTGAGCTAAGTATTGATGAAGCGCGGTTGGTTGAGAAGCGGCGCCAGCTCCGACAGCAGCTCCGAAAGGAGTTCATCGCAAAAATCATGGATCCTCACCAGCATGGCTCGGGAGGTAAGTTCGGGCTATCACGAATCACGTAATGGGATTCGAAAAAAAATAAAAAGGATTGCTTTGCTAACTTTTTAAAAACTAATTTTATTATTTGCATAAAGGGCATATTGAAGATAAATAAGAAGCATGTCATATTTACAAAATATATGTATTTCTCTGTAGGAGGATATACGCCGTGTATGTATGCATGTATGAAATACACACATTTTGGAGCTTTAATTTGCTTGGTGTTGAAACAACCACAAAACCGTTTGTTTTTGGAATCTTCGCCCAGTATTTATATCTGAGCATTATTCTGTAAATTGAATGCATTATTTGCTCCCTAATTCATTTGAATAATTAAAAACCAAAAAAAAATTAATGATAAATTTTTGATGCCACAGAGTTAACACTTTTGCTTAATTATCGAAATCGCTGAGTAAAGCTGTATAAACTTCAGATTCAACACCGCGATGGCTTGGACGATTAAGCTTCTGGTTAAAACGGGCCTAGAATTAAGGCTTGAAGTCCCTACAATGACACATACTACACTACCTGTATGAATAAAAAAAAATTATTTTAGATGCGTGCCTAAGTAAACACATTCACACTGTAGAGTTTATCATCTGTTTAAAACAGCCTTGCGCATTGTCAATAAACAGAAAGAATTATTCGATCGCTCCATGTATTTGCGACCAGCCATATATATATATATATATATATATATGTATATATATGTTTCCTGTATAAGTTAGTGGAAAAGAACGTACAACTGAGAATTACGCACTTGTTAAAAAAGCATATTGCTTGTACTTATCTTTTTGAATGATCTATTTATGTTTATTCAAATTCAATATTGCTAAGTTAATGAGCGGGATGGATTCAAATACTATTAGCAAACCAAAAAGCTTGATCAAAAATTGGAATATTATATATTATGCTCCTTCTATTATTAGCTGTGGCTCGTACTCAGCTTTTACCGACATTTCCAGTGAACCGTAGTCAGCACATAAAAATAATGTCCGTTAGGACAAGGATTTCAAGTGTCCCAGTGTGTTTTGTTAAGCTATTACTTTGTTTGCTAACCAACAGGTTTCATCTTTGATCCGGCGATGCAGCGTTTCCAGTCCGCCCGTACCGGCTATTATGAGTTCTCCAAGGCAATACCAAGAACCGGGTTTATAAGTTTCTGCTGGACTCTTGCTCCGATGATGTTTTTCGGGTGGCTCTTACATAAAGATCGAAGTGCTTTCGAGCGGAACTGCCGCACAGGAGCAATTCCCTACGAAAATAGAATGTTCAAATGTATCTAAGAGGCAGAAGTCGCAAGTAGAATACAAAGGTGGAGTAAACAGAAATATTGAAAAGAAGTATGTGCAAAATGAGCAATAGACCCCTATAAGCGCAGAAGACCAGAATGAAAGCTTACAATAGACATACAAGCAAGAAAACGATATACGACGCACGCCATTACCTAAAAAGGTCCTGCATGTGGTCATGTTGGCTGTGTCGTTGCCGACTTGTTGTTCAACGTGATCATTTGAAACCTGCAGTAGAGTGAGTTCAAATTTATTTTGTACGGTTCTTTTGTTGTTTTCTCACTTCTCCAATCAGAATAAATTCAACAAGGATATAGATTCAAGACTTAACTCGACGTCACATACGAGATTGCATATTATGTACGACAATTTCGAAAAAATTATTTAGCAGGTAAAAATCCTTAGTGATTCTATCTGAAGTTATAGCACAGTAGAAAGAACAGACATGGATCCAGGATGCGCACGCTGAGATTGCATGAGTAGCTAGCGAAGGTGGTCAAATGGCCAACTTAGTCGATTGAACTACGGCCTAATAAATGAGCCGGATGAACGAATAAAGGTGTATTACGTCTGAATATGATTAAAGCTTTGTGTGTCATTATTATGAGACGTTATTAACTCAACATGTGATGTTGAGACCGAGCGGCTGTCACTGCTCAATTAATTCCATATCTAATGGCAAATCTTGGAAAACTTGCAATATAAGCGATCAAACGGTTAGCTAAAAAACAAGATAAACCTTAGCACGCTTGGGGGTTTTCAATCGAAAGGGTTTAAATGTATGCTACTGTTGCACAGGTACAGGAAAAAGGTCTAGCATTTTAGCCTAAAAATGCAGTTTGATTTCACTAGTAGTTCTAATACAACGAATTATTATATTTTTTGACTTAAGCCTTTTTAGTAGGAATCCTTCATATATACATGTATACAGGTAGTTATGCTCGCTTAAGGGCAAAGGATCGCTTATCTCCTGCGTAGTTCTTCTGGTCGCAAGCACAGCGTAGACTTCGGCGCTTGCAACGTACAAACGTTTTTCGATAGAAAAACCGTCTTTAAATAAATTACAACTTTTCACTTGATGTCGTGTATGTGTGCGTGTTGTCTCTATTGTCCTTACATAAGACTCTCTGACTACACAATATATAGTATAATAAACACAGTTCACCTTGTTATGGTCATAGCTAACTATGTAATTTATATAGCTAACAATTCAGTTCAACTGTATTTATCTATGAGCTAAGAAAATAAAAAGATCAGGCTTAGAAAAATTATTTCTAAACGGATTATATGACGTAAAAACATGCTCAGTCAAATTCAGTCTTAAAACAAAACGAGATCCCTATTTTCTATATAAATCCAGTGGTCAGTTCATCAACTACTGACCGTCAATGCTGTCTTCATTTATTATGTACGTTTCGTAGGTTCTAACTAAGCTACAAGTAGATACCTAGATAACATCTAACTTACGCGTTAAAAGAGCTTTAATCAATGAACCATCTATTATGTCTATACGTTATTAGTGCATATCAAGTGACGAAGTGAGAATACAGAGTCATTGAATGACTCCTCAGTACGCAGTTCACATGCGGTTTAAATGGCGATCCAGTAATTTTATTTTTTGCATTACATTGTGTTTAGTTGTATTTGCTTGGGCATCAGACGTTGCCAACTCAGTGCTAATGTGGCATATACCAGGTCATATTGGATATATATAATAATTATAATAAACTTATGCCCATTATATAGGTGTAGGTATCTTGGCAGGACAAGTGGCAGATTCGGTGCTCGCTGGTAACGATGCCTCGACTGAATTGGGGCAGGGCTAGGTCAGCGAGGCAGCCAATGCTCGCTTTTAGGTTTTCCCAGTAATTCGTTAAAGTTAACACTCTGAACTCCCACTAAGTATGGTTCGTATGTATCACTATATTTTTGATAGTATCGATATTTTTCAGACCAAGATTAAATTGTGTAGGGTCGCTTCGAACCGTTAAAATATGCCATAACGAATTTGTTCGTCAGATGTGGTAGATGTGTTTTGCATAATCTTAGGACTGTATCATCTAAACTCGATTAGTTGGGAACTAATTAAAGCACGCTCATGCTGAGAGACGTTAAGACCTCAGAAAGTATTTGCATGAATTTTTGTATTCATAAGGCCATTCACCGATTTTACTCTGATCAACTTCATCACAGGAGAGTCAGTAGCTCTCAGCGCCGCCAACGTGATTCAGCTCGATCGCATGTTCCGTGCGGAAGTAGAACGACTGACCTCTCATGCCGCCGTAGCGTACCAGCTATATCACGCGACCAGGTTTGGACTTGCGGGATTTGTCACGTCCGCAGCCGAAGTCACAGCACAGATTGAAAAAAAGGTGGGCACACTTTGCAGGATTGAGCAAACTATTGTACCTACTGTATTTCACTTGGGTTCTCAAGGAGCTAAATTGGTTCCAACTGGTTATTTCAATCACATGAAAACTGTTTCTAGAATTATTGCTATTTATAAAAAGCGGTGGGAAGGAAAGCCGAGAAATCGTCATTTTTCGAGTGGTGGACTAAAATAAAAATCACACAATCGATGTGGTGCCAACTTCATATTTACAGAGACTTGTTAATTATCATTAAATGCGCATGTCGCCCGGTGAGACGTTTTGACATTTATTGACAACCTGTGGTTTTCTTTACGTATGCCGTACGATCTATATTAAGGGCGAATCCAATATTGCCTATCAAGCGAATTTCAAGTAATTCAGTAGCCTAAATAGCAGCAACTTATCGTCGGAAAGTTTTCACCTTTCATAATATACAGTATTGAATTCGGCTGACTATCTGATCAGTGAAATGAGCGAAGACCTAATTACTACGGCGTCCCTGGTGGTAGCCAGAAACATCTAACAGTGGCAAATTCCACGCGTCTAAAATGCTGTAGCGTTCGTTCAAATCAGCACAGCGTCCATGAAGAAATTCAAGACCTTGGATCACCGAGACAACGAGATATTATGAAAAAAGCCAAAAGAGAAGCTTAGTAACGCCTAACGTCTAATTTGGATATGAACATCGTGTTATATACTGTTTTTGTACTTTTCACATCTTTATTTCTCGACCCTGTATCAACACTATCATTAGGAGGAGAGATTATTCGGCTGTTCGGAATGCGGAAAAAAATTCAAAAGGTCATCGACGCTGTCCACTCACCTACTCATTCACTCCGATGTACGGCCATTCCCGTGCGACTACTGCGGAAAGCGATTTCATCAAAAGTCCGATATGAAGAAACATACCTACATTCATACAGGTGTTCATTCACAGCATTATAATTATGTTCAGTTTAATTATCCGTCCGTTGTATACCATCTTTAATTGTATACCTTATGTGCTTAATGAGGTTGTTCTGTGTGTATAACACTCGATACGCACCCGATTACATGCATGTTATAAGGAAACTTGAGATCTAGCCAGCTATCGGTTACCGCTAACTGAATAAAGTAAGGATTATTCATGTTTTTTAAATTTTAGATGCATGTTGAATGTACTCCGTTAGCTTCTCTGATCGATGCTTTGCCTGTTTTTCGTTCGTAAACCTCGTTTATTATACTGGAGTGTTAGCCCTCAAGATGCGAGATGTTAACTACAGATATTAG
>NW_019213374.1:59739-139716 GCF_002532875.2 Varroa jacobsoni
ATATAAAATATCGCTATTTTTGTCTACTAATGTTTTATAAAATCAAGAGTATTTAACGAATCGAAAGGTTCGGGAGCCTGCAAAATATCCTGCCATATTTTATCTGTTCTCTTACGTGATATTATGCCGATTGCTATCCTTGTATCGCTCGAAACGTTACGAATTTGCATAACTTTTGATGTTTTCTTTAGGAGAGAAACCTCACCGATGCGTCGTCTGCGGAAAGGCATTCTCGCAGAGCTCCAATCTTATCACCCACACAAGGAAGCACTCCGGATTCAAGCCGTTTGCCTGCTTCTTCTGTGGTATGGCATTTCAACGTAAGGTGGAACTGCGTCGACATACCGAGGCTGCACACATGTTTCTCCAGATGCACTCTCAGTTTCCGTCGGTACAGAGCGGTGTGAGTAACCATACGCAGCAGGTACTGCCGATGCAGACAAGCGTTTGCAAGGCACTCCCGACCATTGGTCAGTCTCAGGCTCAATCAATGTCTCGGCCTCCGCAAACCTCAAAGACCACTCTGACCTCAACGGGCTGGATGACGTTACTGCCCTGTAATACCTACGATGCTTAACACAAGCCGCTACTTGAGTGCGTTAAACGGGATGCGCGCATCGCATATACATATATCAATCCTTGTATCTCGAGTGATAAACCTAAACGATGCATTACGTAGTCACAGTAGTGCTTGCTTGCGAGAGTTAGGAAGACGGAGGTACATTTCAATGATGGGCTGCATTCTATCGCATTCCGTCGGTACAGTTGTACTTTGTTGAAGTAATCATAAATCATTCACGATTAAGGACGTAATATTTGGCTGAGCTTAGTTACTGCTTTTAGCTTAGTTCGATAAATGTCTGTTCGTATCTGTTTTATAGACCATGAGGGGCTGGGCGCTGGCAGACTGTTCAGTACTTTCTTTGGGTCAAATACTATTGCTGTAATGTTATACGTATTAGTTATCTACGATTAAACATATTGTCACCATCTGTAGAACTGTCCAGTATTTAATCATATGGCGACGAACGTATGCCAAATCACATCATGGAATTTACTATAATCATCATTATTAAAGGAACAATAGGACAGTCAGTGTTTATGGTACATTTTATCATTGCGGACGCTTTAAATACCGAAATTAACGTAACAAGCATGAGAGATAACTGCTTTTTAAAATTGCTATAGTAATGAGGAAAAGACACAGCGTGTACGGGAATTTCGAAACAAAGCATTTCTAGGAAGAATGGTTGTAATATCATTGGCTAAAGTTACCTTTTCTTCAAAATATTAAGCAGACTAAGAAGACAGATGTTACTAGATGGTGTTAGTAGATTGAACTACGTTCGGATAGGCGACACGATTATAGCTAATAAAACGAAATTCTAAAGAGTTTCTTCATTTAATTGCTGGCTGGAATGGAATAAATAGAGCATCTTTATTTTAACACGCTCATAAGAAGAATACCGAGAAAAAAATTCATATGCATAACATTGTCTATTTATTTGCTTATTTCCTAAAACGGCCTACGCATATAATGCGGTAACTGTATTATGTAAATTTGGAAGGCATTTTATCAGTATCACAGTTGTTTATTCTAGTAATAACCACTATTACAGGCCGTCGACTTGACTCTGACGGTGGGCTAACCGAACACAAATCCTATAGAATTGGGCCGCAAAATATCCTGCGCTGCAACCCTATACAGATTCGCCAGTCACCTTCTCATGTCAAGTAGCAAGTGTTAATGATTTGGTCCTGGTATTTTCTTTAGTGTAATAAAAAGCAGATTATTGAAGGAACAGGCCTCGCTCCTTTTTAACACCTAATAGAATAGATCTAAGTAAACCAGTTCAGTCGCTTTGGTAATGGGTGTCAACCCAAGCTCGGGGCTGATATTTATATAATAAAAATATTTGACTGAAACGTAATTGAGAAAATATGCAGCTCTCATCCGGTTCGTTTGAATGCATAAATATCACCTTATATTGTTTGTATGCTATCAAAATATACTTCGAATTTTTTCAGTGTAACATAAGCCTACTTTCATTAAAATCCTAGCTTGACTTCTACATTTTTGCAGTGGTAGTGTCATTTATTGCTTCAAGTACGATACACAACCTGTAATTATTTTCATTAAACAAATTAATTACAACTAAACGATGTATGCTAGGATCAAAACTTGAACCTACACGTTTTGAGGTAAAATCCTTCTAGACAAGTGAAAGATTTGCCTACATTAATACAAGAAATGAATTACAATATCAGCGTACTATATACAGTGTAAGGCGGAAGTTTCGTAACAGTTTGAAAAGCTCCGCTTCGCAGTTTGAGGGTCTTGATTTCACTTTTTTTTTACTTACGCCCATTTTCACTCATTTACATTTATTATGTACCGTTTTTTCAAATCAAGGAAAAATTGAGCTTGTTTCTTAGCATAACTGAATCTATCATTAGTGTTTACTATATAGCCAACCGGATGCTTAAAATATGCTTATATGTATCTACAGTTAGCCTCTATACAGATAAGCATTCGTGCGCAAAATCATAACAAAAAAATAATTTTGGGATGTCTTAATGGCAAAAGTAAGTTGTTATAAAGCTTCGTTAACATACTGATGCTATCACTTAGAGCATTTTTACAAACAATTAATTGTTTCACACGCAAAACTTGCTGCAATTCTATCAAAGATTTGCAGTATTCTTACTCTTGCAAAGTAGAGCAAGTTGTATGTTTTATTGTTTTATATTTATTTATTATTAACAGTACACATTGTAATACGGTGCCAATGTCAAGGTAGAATTTTACCTAAGGATCGAAAATATTTGGTTGTGTAAAAAAGTTTCTATTTTGTTATGTATCAGATGAGTTGACTTGTGTTGTGTGTCGTGTTCTCTGTACGAGAGTACTTGTTGCTTTGAAATTTTCCGGCATCATCCATGCTGTTGATTAGAAGCAATCGCCTTCATGGATTGATGCTATCTTTTGTTTTCTGGCAAAAAGTTTTTCTTACTTTCAGCTTTTTGCCAGCATGACCCGCTTCACCAAGCCAGCGGAAAACGATGGCTGGATCGTAGAAGTACAGGGCAGTGGGAGAGAGAGAGAGAGCTAATGGTTTATCCACAGAACACTGAGAACCCATTACAAGCTGGCGTATTCTGATTCGTCTATGAACCGGGCGAGCTGAAGAGCCACGTACGATGGATCAAGGTCTGAAGTATACATAATGGTATAATGTTTAAGCAAAGCAGATTTAAATTAAATGATGGCTAAATTGGATGGTGGAAGACGTTCGTATCACGTATGAGTGGTGCATTAAAGTCAATAACATTTAAATATCTCATTGGTTCATGCATGCATATATTAATTATAGTTTTTTTTTCCGCTTAATCACAGCACTTACCGCTTACAGGACAAGCTTTAGGTCGTCCATAGTCAGGTGCAAACGTTCGCTGAAGTGCGTTGGCCATTTCTCGCGGCACTCGAGGGACTGATGAGGGCCCAGCTGTTACAGATGACTTTTGACAGCTCACAGCCAGTGGCCTAGTTGCAACTGGACCATTAATCGTTTTGAGAGCACTGGCCACATGTGTTGGAGCCTGTGGTCCTAGTGAGAAACTTTGAGAGACCTTAGTAAACAATGACAACTTTGACTGCTTCTCTGCATGTTCGTAATGAACTTCTTGTGGCAACAACACTGGCTTCACTTGCTTAGCTACAACCGGAGCAAATCTGACGTGCTTTAAGGATTTTCGAACGGGTCCCCCGTAATTCTCTGTCACATTTTCGCCGCTATCCACTATTTGAGGACTTTGTTTATTTGGCTTAAATTGCAGAATGACAAAGTTTCGTTGATGTGGCGGTGTGGTCATCGCTCCTGCTGTTACTGGAGCGCTTTCCGCTTCCATCGCTTTCAGGGCTTCGTCTATTGGGACCACTTTCGGAGGACATGTCTGAGTATTTTGCACAATACGTGTTATCCTAACAGCGGGCACTCCTCCGAGAGTGTTCGTTATATTTACTTGTTGTGCAGACTTATGTGGTATAGGGACATCCACTACTATTTGCTTTTTATTGAAAGACGTCGTAGAGCGTCTATAATTACTATCGATGGCTATATAACGCCTATTCTTCACAGTCGGGACGGTCTGGACCGGGAGATGAGCCGGCTTCGGCTGCATTGCAGTTTGCGTGGTGACAGACATCTATATATACATATACTCTACTATATTTAAAGATATATGAAGTTCCACCGTTTCTATTTAAAGTAGTGAAGTATAACGCGAACAATCTGGAGACGGCGGGCTCTCATCTGGGAAAAAGATGAGAGTGTCAGTGAACCCGAACTCTACAAAATATCTCTATCTGTTGCGGCAGTAGCGCGTGCATATGTTTGGCCTGAAACAAAGATACAAATCATCAAGTTTTAGCCTAGTTTAGTTTACAAGCACTTTTTAGTAAAGATAAAAGGATTAGTGAAACAGAGTGAAAAGATGCAATTGAAATGTGATGAAGTCTGGCGTTGCTTAGGGTTTCATCTTGCAACCACGTTGGTACTCAGTGCTGAACAATTATGTGGAACTCGATATTGTTGTTTCCTAGCGCGCATAATCTAAGCTCTTATAATAGATTTCTTCTACATATTTTTTTTAATTTTGAAGATAAAAATTTGTTTTTCTATTAAATTTGTAGTCAATATTTCCTCGTCGACCCAAGCTTACTTAACAAAAATTATTAAAATATATCTTGCCGTATTCTAATCTATTACTATATTAACTTTTATACGTTTAAAGATATAACATAATTTTACTCAAAAAATAACTTGAATATATGGCCGCCACAGTTAAAATGCTTACACCACTTACAGCTTTGATCACTTACAATATTCACAAACAAATTTAAGGTTTTTAACATGATAACAACACTGTATACTAACGAAGTACAAGACTGAGTACTGATCGCTTGAGGAATCTTATTCCTCAATTTTAATCTGAATAACATAATTTTAAGCTGGTATAACACAGCTACAGGAAGCGCGCGCTTTGAGCTTCATAATACGAATTGTTGAATATAATATGTAAACTGCCTATGTATATCCTCTAGAAAGCGCTAATGTTTCAACAAATGCCCAACCGTATAACTCTATAAGCTCGTTGAAATTCATTTGCATTTTCTAGTGCATAGCACAGAAGTCAGCCACCGTCGGAAGATGCAGAAAGTTCAGCTGTTCGATAAGATGGCACGTAATCTATATATTTTTACATCTAAGTGGAGTTTTCGCACCTAAAAAAAAGTACGCTCAAAGCGTTTGTCTGTTCAGGTAAAAAGCGCACCGAATTTACAAATCAATAAGTTAGTTTAAAAACTCAAGTGAGAAACTAAGGCATGCATAGATAACACAGGAATGCAGAGGGAAAAAAAATAAGCAGTTCTCACGGTAATCGTTGTAGAAAACGACGTAACTAATCAGAACAGTCAAGCGTGATACCTTAACTCGGTATGGTTTTTCATAATTCGTAGGACAGACCGATCCTTAGCACAGCACAGCTAGCGAAGGGAGTTACGAATACTTCGGCCTCTCGAAGTACCCCTCTCCACAATAGCATAATGTTTAGTAACTAGGAAGCGATAAAGGGGCCGGAAGCCAAGTTGACCTCACATATGCTGGCGACAAGGGCGCCATACACAGATGGCCGACAGAGCTTAAACGAACGAAAGAAATAGAGTAATCATAAAATAGAGCAGAAAAAAAGAGTTTTTCCATAATTTACGATAGTTCCGTGTTTGTTAAACGTATTTCATGGACATACATGGACAAGGCTTGTTTTTGACAAGCCCAAAATCTATCGAGCTTTGAAATTTTTATTGTACTGAAACCACAACTATGAATCTTGCGGTTGCCTGCGTTTGTGCTTCAGTTTTGAATTGTTAATTTGCTAATGGCTAGGAATATAGTAGCAACCTCAGTACTTCAACACAGAAGTCAACAAAGGCATCGAGTGTTTTTCGTTAGCGGAAAAAGACTAGGATAAAATCGCACCTGTATGTCTAGTAGACACATGATAAGATTTTATGCATGCTGCTCGTTAATTCGCTCATGCCATTAATACATCAACAATATAGGTATGATCCACATCTGGTCTTTCATTTACATGTGATAGTTGTGTTATCGAGAAATGTGCCTCTTTTAGATTGCATGTTTTGTGCAAATGCACGTATTGTCGAAAAAATTGATCACTGGTTGTAAATAATTGAGTATGACCGCTTACCATTTGCTTGCACCGCTGGTTGTTACATAAATGATTCTTTTCTCCAAAATGTTGGCCGTTCCTTATTAAGAGCGATTAGCTATAACTGGAAGTAGTGTGTTATCTTTTATTTATATATTAATCTGGTAATGGCTCATAAACTTGTCCGCCCAGTCTCGGAAGGACCTCGACTCACAGCAATTGTATCAAATATTCACAGGCGCGATGGAGTTCCCGTCCTTATATTATTCGTGTCTGCCGTTGACATCAATACTAATTGTAGTTCTCATCTTAGGCTATTAAAAAACACATATTTAGGTATAGAAAGATACACATTTCGTCCTGAAAATGCATTACATACAAATTAGCTATACACAAAGCCTCTATCTTATGGATTCAATTACATAGATACAGCTTCGCGCAGTTATCGTAAAACTGAATTCTCTGGCCGTAGTAATGAACGTACCTACCTGCTCGAATTAGACTCTCTGTCAGGCGCAAAAAAGTCTTTCCAGGGTCTTCCCGACTCCAACGTTATGTGTTGTCGTAAGTTGAGCCTCAGTTTTTCCTTCCATAAAGAAATGCCTTTGACCTCGCCTTTCAGTATTGCTACAAACATAGTCAGAGGAAATCTTCAACTCCTTCAACAAACCTAAATAATAAACGTTTGGAGTCTAACACTTGCTCTTTTGCATTGACATTGCTTCAGGCGGCTTACCCCTTGCAGCACGCAACAAAGTGTTTCCCTGCTCCTGTTTTCGAACTTAAACCACTTTCTTAGCTTAGTAAGTAAACACGCAACGATTTCATAAATGATTTTCATTATCTGCCAATGCTGAGATTTGAAGCAGCGATCGCCTACATGCCCATATTCACACTTAGTACAACGAAGTACTCAGAGAGCTGCTTAATAGTCATGCTGACCCGGGATTATGACCGATGTACAATCATTTGCCCATTGTTATCGTTTACGTATGTCTAGCATAGCCCAAATAGAAAACCTTGTGTCCTGATGCTTTCGTTCTTCATACCCCAAGGTCAAACGGTAGAACCTTAGCAAAGTCAGTCTCGCATAGCAAACACTACATAAATGAGTCTGTAATGAGAACATACTGTAAAAAAGAGAGCGTGAGACAACTGCGTCTATTCTTTGGCAGTTGTTGTACTTTAAAGTTGTAGTGTAAATCTTATACGATATTTAGCGGTGAAGATATATTACAAATACTTAATAGAAGTCAAATGAACGGGATTGACATCAGTTGAAATTCCAATTCTGTATGAAAAGATCACAGCGCCAGCCAATCGCACTTGAATCAGATGATCTTGTACATGACAAGACCAACATGGCGATCCTAGGATATGTAGTTATGTTTTCGAATACGCTAAGAAACTCCGACAAGAGTTATTTATTTGTTTAGAAAAAAAATTGCGTGACGTTAGAAAGCCCCCAAATTTGTCTAAGTATCTAAAATATATTCTTAAACACCGAAACGTCAGATGTACGATTCTCAAAATTTTGTATGACAGATTTTATCATGATTAGCGAAGCTTAATTCCAGTCTTAATGGGTTAAGGTGTCTTAGCACATGAAATATGACTAAGAAGGAATTGGCCTGAGAAGAGAAGACTTCTGGATTTACTATGGACATTGCCATCAGACTGAGCTCGCAGGGATTCGAAAATAGCATGCCTGATTAATTGCTGGACACGTCGGGTGATCCCAAATTCGCTAGTAGATACCCACAAAGAAACAAAAAGTATTAGTGGATTATTCATTGTCTAAAATAATCAGCTAAAATCTTATACCATGCGTAATCGTTCTGCTCAACAAAAATCTAGAGATCGAAAAACTTTTCAACCGCTTTTCACGTAGAGGCATCGCTGAAAGGAGCGTGTGAACAAATTGCTGCTAACACGTAGGCTTGATAACTGTTCAAAATGCCTGTCCTGAGCCTCCTTCGTAAAATAGAATCGATCTGGATATGCAAAATTAACAATTGGTTGACGTGGAGTTCATCTAAAAGAAAGTGAGCGAACAGTGTCATAACGCGGTTCGGCTACTTCTGGAGAATTTGCAGGTTCTAAGGCTGATCTGACTTCCCCTCACGAAATAAAACTCGGTCGAACCTAGCTTACTAGGTGTACTGTAGCGCGTAGTAAAGAATTCAGTGTCAAAGAATTTGTCACTTCAGACGATAGGGCCTTCTGAATACCCTTAATTTGGCCAAACAATTAGGTTTCCTCAAGATAAGTTTTATCCTTAAAGCTTAAGCTTTAAGCTCATGCTATTCCCCGTGACACTTCAGGACCTTGAAAATGCACCAGTACAAGGATATGTTCTGCTAGTGCACATACTTACCAATTACAACTGTAATAAATCTATAATTGTCAACCATAGCTCCTATTACTATTAAATTACAATTCCCAAAACCGAAATAATACGTAGCCGTCTTGCTACTTCAGCACAAATGCAAAACGACAATATCAAATGTGTGAGGTGTTTTCCTTACCTGAAGGCCACATTCACCCTAAATGGACTATCACTCTCCAGACGTGTAAATGATTTCCCGTAATAGGCTAATAAGTGACGTATTTGCCTGCTACTCATAGAGACACATTACTGGTCTAGATTCGAACCTAGGCATAGACCGACAGACTTCAGTTCATATTGAGAACCACCCATCTGCCTGATGGAATGTTTGACGGCAACACCGCACGTAAAAGTCGCAACACTAAGATACGTAAATGAACGGGTTCAAACGGCTTTTGTCGGAGATGACTCGATCAAAAATCCTTTCAAATTCTTGTTTGTCAAAGCTGTTCCAATTTTCAAATCTAAAAATCGCGCCGACAACTGTTAATGCCATCCAACTATTGGATAGACCTACGATAAGGTTCGCCTTGCGGGTTCACAATACAAGTCGCAAATAACTTGTTTACCTTGTTGTCAATGCGCCAGAATTCTCTCAGAACACGTCCAGCGCTAACTCAATTCAGAACTAACAAGAATTTACTGGAACAAACTTACTGAATAGGGAGGCGAAGATGCCAGGTATCGACTTAGGTTTTTACAACAAGCCTATTCTGACCAGATGCTTCTTTTGCTGCGTTATGTCATGCTGTGCATACATTTCAACATTTGATTCGTCAAAGAGGCGATTTTCATTTGGCGTCACGTGCATCTGTTAATCATGAGGTTGTTGGTGTCCACCATACCATCTGATTGATGGCCATGACCCTATTACTCGTTTTGCTCTCAGGTAAATTTAGCTTGATGCTAATTTACGTGCAGATACATTCGAGGGCGCTAATAAAATGCAAAAAAATACCTGCCACGAATAGAGAGATATTTATTTGCTCTAAATGAACAGATGCTATCTAAAGGTACATCAACACTTCATTAAAGCCTATGTGTTTCGCCTCCTGCTGTCTAATATAAAATGAAAATATCACATATACAATACAGAATGTCCGGCCTTAGTTTTCGGCATTGTGATACTACAAAGCATATATATGGCATTACTAAGTAAGACAAATGTTCAGTTTACTCAGTTCGAATTCAGATGCTGTCATTTATTGTACAGCAGCATAGGGCTAGCATATATATATCAACAACTTGGCGGAAATGATTTATCTCAGTCTCTCTGTCAAGTTCGAAACGCTCATATTTTTAACCAGATACTAGTGATGAAAAATAAAACAGGTTTATAGAGCACTTGATTATATTATGTATATATCATTCGATCAGGTCAGGGCATTCTCTCTATCTACATTTATAAATTATAATCAAAATATCTTTACCATGCACTCGAAAAAAATAAAAGTACTTTTGAAATACTTAGAATAAGGGGAGTGCACTGATCACCTAAAATGAACTTGCGTAAAGCAGCCATCATTAAGGCGACTAATGAATAACCATCGGAATAATATTGGGCTCAAATGAAGCTAACTGATACTTAGTTTTCAAATATATGGAAGATACCAAAGAATCTTACTTTATTGACAATATAGATAAGTGCGCGCTGGCGGACTTAAACAAGCGATGTCTTGGACTCAACGTCGACATACCCCTTTCACTAACTGAGCTGCTGCCATAAACTGAGTGAAGTTAGGCTCAAGTGTACTTCAAGCAATACAGGATAGAGTAGATTAGATTCAGGCGACTTTGTTTTTAAATAAATCATTATTTTTTTTCAACTTTGACGTATCGTACACGTAGCTAATTTATAAAACGCTAGTAATTGTGGTAGCCACAGTATCACGACTTATGAGCACCGTCTGCATAGTTCAGCAATGGGCTAAAGTGAAATTTTCAGTAACGTTCGCAAAGTATAAAGATATAATGTAAATTACATGTATCGTCAAGAACCTGACGCTGCCTGAAGCGTTTTGACTCAATTAAAGAATTCTCTGTTTTTCTTCTACCGACGTGCTTTCCTTTAAAGCCGGCATCTTGTCCCAAAATCGCTTCTGGTTCACAGTAAATTCCTCCACGTCGTTACATTCGAGCACCCAACCCGGAGCAAATATTGCAACTGAACACGACGAGCTGGACAGAATCTCTTGTGCCACCTTGAACAAACACCAAATTTAAAATTTGAAGAAATATACATATTAGTTTCAAGACATCAATTATGATGTGACAGCTCGTCCACACTAAGTTAGCGTTCTTAACTTGGACCCTTCAGGACATAGTGGTAAACTGCATGGAAAGAATTTGCCTGGTTTGCTGCAGGATTATTATTATCGTCATTAGTACTTTGAAAAAATTCACATGCAACAATGCGGTCTTATGGTAATGGATACTAGGATTATTATATTATGCTAGAGTTCTACACTCACGACACGCACGTAAGCTCACCTTTGGTGAGTTGAATCCAGCTTCGTAAGGTGTTTTACGACCAAACACATCGACTCCGACGTACACGTCGTTAGCTCTATCGCCAGCCAGAGCTTCACTGCGCTTAACTTGATCTTTAGTCCTGTTACGTGGCAAAAGATTAGAGAAATTAACCTATGTCTAAATGAAGCCAACTTACACAATCATTGTACGGACGGACATAATTTGGAAAACGACGAATACACAGTGGAGTTATTGAATAACACTTTCCAGATGCACTAAGACAACAATAGGAATTGTTGTCTTAGTGCATAAAGTAAAGAATTCTCGACCAAGAAATATGGCGGTTGATCTTTTCAGGATTACCCTGACACTAATGTGACCATACACAACGAACAGGCAAAAAGCGATTCCATGTGTGCACCTTGTACAAACCAAAAAGCGCACACGCTACTGTTGCCGCAGGTACGATCGAAGAAGGTCTAGCAGTTTTCGTTTAGACGGTAACAACGACAGGTGAAATAGACCGCGTCGCCAAGTTTAATGATCACAATGACTAAGTTAGTAGAGTTCGAAGGAAAAAGAAAATATTTAAATTGTCTTCTTCGCTGTTCTTACCATCCATAATTAAGGAAGATACCGTCGCAGACATCGAAGAATGGCTTGTTCTCCTTCACGAGCTCATCGTGGTATGTGATTTTTCCCGATGTTGTCACAGAGTCATACCAGATAACCAGGCTTCCTGGTCTGGCTTGAATCAATTGTTCACGCACTTCACGCACAAGGTGAATCAAGGGTTCTACTTGTTTCTGATTGATCTGTTTATACAACATCCGTAGGAAAAGAAAAAGGTCATAGTAATTTATCTGTCTACCGTACACCATTAGTTTATTTATAGGCGTGTTGCAAGAGATGTCTACTTTCTTACGTAGTTGATTCTCACTTGTACGGCAGGCCTCGATACAGTTGCACCAGGTCACGGCAGCGGGGACAATCTTGAGGAACCAAGTACGGGAAGAAGTTCCCGCTACCGTAGCTTTTTCTACTATTCGGATATATTACGGGAGTATCGAAGGCTGTCTACACTCAGCTAAGCCACGCTAAATTTCGTTGACACGTTACTACCATTCTGTCATGCGGTCACCATAAAATAAAGCCTCCTAGTATCAACAAAACGAACAATCTACCAATAAAAGGGAAAGAGGAGTAGTACTACACAAGCGAGCAGCTTTACGTTTCAAAACATCGATGAAGAGAAAAAAAATCGGGTTGCCTATATGATTATCCTGAAAATCGGACTAGTCGACAGCCATTTACTCAAAGACCGAGAAAGATGAGCTTATTTTCAATTGGCTATAATTTATTTTCTCGAATATTTAATGATGGACCCAGAGAATATAACAACAGTGAAGGCCACACAAACTATTTTCTTAACCTACAGCCTAAATCTTCTGAAAGATATCGATTTGTTTTAAGAAGTAAACGCTTAAGACTTACATCAACTTCTATATTAAAAAGCCAACCGTCGAAATTGGTTTCTAAACAGACTTCTACGAGACCCTTGATTATTCTTGGAAGATTATTGGGCGCAAGCAATTCGTCAACAATTTTCGGTTTCCACTCAATGATGAATGTGCCTAAAAGCAATAAAGATCACAAATCTAGAAATTGTGCTAAATAAGTCTGTACATAATAGGCTTTAATGTGCGTAATGCACAGCGTATACAATGACTTTCCCAAACGTTTTATATTATTTACAAGTACAACTTAGATAGAACACATTTTTTAACTATATGCCACATAGTTCTTGCTCGTAATACACTATTAGATCTGACAAACGAGCTTCCGGCAATTTGTGGTCGCCGGGGGCAAACAGTATAGTGATGCGTACTACATACGGGTTCGTATTTAGCCATTCCCTTTTATATATATATATATATAGACATGTGTGTGTGTGTGGTATCTAACAAACTCCTCGAAAATGACTAACCAAGTATCTTGACGCCATTTGCGTGTGCCTGTTTGATCCATGAACAGGGTGGGATCGTAACTAAGTTGTGCGAAAAGTAAACAAACACATCAATTTTGTCCCAGTATTCAAATCGGTAGTCAAGAGAAGCGCAATAGTTCGGTAGATCGGTGACTTCTGATGCATCATCAAAATGGTGTCTGCGACAAATACACGAACGAGTTTAGATTAAAAAAAAAAAAAGGAAAAAGAAAAATAAGGTATTTTCAGCAGGTATAGATCATCTTTTACGTCAGAAGATGTTTAACACAATCTACGATACGGCTTAATCCAACCAATTTGCTAGTCTGTTCTGTTAACAGATCATTTTTTTTTCTATTTATACATTCTCTTATATATTATACATACATATTTGGATTCAAGGTTGCTTCATAAGCATCTTAGTGGGTAAACATGATTCATCAGTTAAAAAAGTATTTGACAGTAATCATGATGTATGTAAATAAAATATACAAACTTGTCTAGTAGATAGCCTCCTTTGAAGTCATGGCAGAGTAACACCCGGGAACGACTCGGGAGTTTCTCGTGAATGCTTCGCAGTGGGTTGCTGGTACAGCGACAGCACAACGACTTGAAGTCGAATAACTCTTTCAAGTCGCCCAGTGGTCGGCACTCTTTAATGGTGGAACCATGTAAGACATTAACGCTCATAACTGTCGAATTTTCGTACTGGACTGAAACTTACATAACAGAGAGAAACAATCACAAGAACATAACCTAGTTCATATTTCTTGGGACAGCGTCTTTTAAGGTCATTCCTTTGCAAAAAAGAATTTATCTATTTTGAAGTGAATACCACTCGTACTGAGTAAAATAATCGAAATCAAGTAATGAGAAGGCGCTAGCTGAGCACCCTGGCAAACCGGGTTTATACCCCGGGTTTTAAGCCGTCAAAAGCGGAACATTCTTTGGGGAATGGAGTCCCTGACCCACGCAAATCGAATTACTTTAAACGAGCTCGGCAGATGCCAAAGAATTTAACTCTTGCCATCTGAATGATACTCGGAAAATGGCAGAAATGCACATGACTATGAAATATATCGTTGAATAATATCTTATCATTAAAATAGCCGCGATAATAGTCTGTTGTACTGATCAATCTGATCTTTGATATTCATAAAGTGGGAGCTTTGATTTGGCTTACGACACATTCGTAACATTAAAAGTAACCATCCCGGACCAAATGTGCAAGGGTAATATTTATCGGCAAAAGTCGTCTGTAATATATGAGCAACATCTACCAAAATTAGTTGATTTTGCTATCACCTTAATGTAACCTCTGCCACACGTATTTATCCTAATATTATGGCAATAATTTATCATTTAGCAGGAGGCATCGGTGTATTTTGATGAAGCTGCCTGCTTTGTTGGGTGCAAATGTCAATAAACTGTCACAAAGGGGCCTTGTTATAAGATACGATGTACCATGCGTCTGTCTTCTGAGATTACTTCTTCACATCTTAATTGGTTTGCAAATCTACGAGATAATCGGTAGACAGAAGTAAACATGTGTAACTAGAAACTTCGCTATATTGAAAAGTAACACTATTCATAGGCATGCGTACAACTCTCTCGACGAGATTATCACAAATGTTCTTACAACATGCCCAGAAATATATCTTGTACCGTTACTTTAAACTCTTGAAGCTTAATGCGATATAAAAAAAATTGAATTACACACACATACATAATGTTTGCCTGACTGTATCGATTATCTCAATTTTCTATAACACTAATTATAAACATGTATTTGTCTGACCATAGAGTACAGTAGGTTGAAAATAACTATAATTTATTTGCATAGAATTTAATCAAACCTAACATTTTGCACCATTTATTACCATTCGAACATCTTTCCTGCCAGGCTTCTCGTAATAAATATACAGCCCTTTATAAAAAAAGACTTCCGCAATTTGCGTACCGCATAACATACCGATAAACATCGTTTCGCGACGCTTGATCTTTTCCATTCTCTAATGTCCATAAAATGTTATGTAGCGTTCTGCAAACACAACGATCTTCCATGGTCTTGAACGAGTCTCATATTTTTTGGGAGATTCGTATTTTGCTGGAAGTTTCAGGAACGCAGTAATATTGCTAAGAGGCTTAATAAAAGGAACTGACATCATTTTAGTTATATATATGCAGCTAAACGTGAATCAGTAGTCACGATTTGTTTAAGCGGACTTGTCATTAACGGAAGGCCAACATTATGAAACTTTGTTGCTCATTAAATTAAGTCTGCAAATAATAATTAAGAATAATTATATACACCTTGGTGTATTTGTATGTTACGCAATACACAAATTTCGGAAGTATGATATATATAAATTGCTGAATTATATATAACAATTCGTGGAAATTAACAACAATCTCCGTCGTCTACCGTATACAAGTGTATATAAGTGTACACATATAACAAGCGGCGTAACAATCTTGTTTATCCCACACAAAATATCTGGCTGACTTGCATTCACTGGTCGTTATTAGTATAGCGACTCATGAGATTAATGATACAGTCGGCATCATCACCCGCTCCTTTTTCACGGTGCTGGCACAAGTACTTTATTGGTGTTTTCCATGTCCGCATTTCATCCCGTGTGTATCGCTTCATGTTGTCAGTCCATTGACCAATAAATGGCATTTGAGCCCTGTCAATTCCGTGTAAGATCGGTTCAAGTGCGGACCACACATGATAATCTGTTTTCGTAGCTCGCTCGCCCATTACGAACCTTACTTCAGCTGTATCATATTGCCTTTTTAAATACTTCTCAAATGCTTTTAACCCTTCCGAGGAAGCCAGATCCACGTCACAATCGAGGAAGTCCCATCGCTCCTTCCACGGCACCCCATATCGTCTGGCGACTTGACGTACAACACTTTCAAGTCCTTTCTCAGCATCTGTTCGCCGGATCTGCATCTCCGTGGGTCGTAGACGAGTACTTGTTAGCTCAGCCATTACTTCGGAGGCTACCGGCGACGTGACGGGCCCCACAATAGCAGAAACCCGCTTGCCAGAGCGTGGAGTACGCGTCTGCGGTGAGTAGAGCATCGAGTCTAGTTGCTTGGGTGTCACAGGCGCCCCCACCCGAGGTAAACAGTCGCCATCCTCGTCACGCAATATAGGTATTACAAATCGTTCCTCAAAAAGTGATTTAATCTTTCTAACCAGAGCAGGCTGCTTGCCTGCTCGTTCACAAATAATTTCTTGCGCCTCCAGTCCTTCACCATTTTTTACCGACCGGTCGCATTCTGCTTGATCCAGAAGCAGCCGAACGCACTCTACTGAGCCGAATTTACAGGCAAAATGCAGTGGAGTCTCACTTGTTCGTGTCTTGTCCGGCATGTTCAAATACAAATCGATCAAAAATGCCATGCGGCTTTCGGTCGCCTTATCGGTGTCGTTCGGATACATCATCTTCATAAAGGACTTGGAGCGTAACGTATGAACGACAAGGGACAACATATCAGGCCGGTCAGCCTTTGCGGCGATGTGAAATGCGTTGTAGCGACATCCCTCCTGAAGAACAGTTGGTGTGTCTCCGCTCCCTATGAGAAATCTGGGATTGGAACTAATTATAGCGTGCACCTCTTTTGTCGTTCCAGTTTCAATGGTCTTGCGTAGCTTAACGGTTTCTTGAGACTTCGGCATTCTCCAGCCAATCGACTCTCGGTTATTTTTCATTTGCGTCAGGATGTCCTTGCTTCCATCTGAGACCGTAGCAGTGAAAAGGTGACTTGAAAAAGTTTCGGCCTCTGTCGTGTCCGCTACCTGTTTCCATCGTGGGCTCGCTGATTTGTTTTTCTTACAAAATTCGATAGCATCTACCAGATTCTCAAAAATCATAAGAGATTTGTCAGCATCACTATAAACCGTATCTTGCGCCGTTAGTGCGGCCGGCAAAGGGGGTAAGGCCACCGCGACCAAATGATTCGAACGCGACCTGGACTTCTCGAACTTGATGGTAGCACGACTCTGATGGGCTCCACGATCCTGTGCATCACATCGAGGTTTTTCACCTCCCGTCGCCAAATGATCACCGTTGCATAGTTTAACATCCGAGCGTGTTTCGGAACGAAGTAAAAATCCGATGAAACTATCTAAATACTTCTCAAACAATGGGAACATAAAAAACAGCGGCATATTTCGCGTCTGTGGATGTTTCTTAAAATTTTTCACCGCGCCAGATTTAGGTCAAACAGTTTATGACAGTATGACAAAACGCCACAGAATTAGCATGATACGGTGGCCTGCAAACGGTAACTGCAACCACTACCAACGTCAACCAAATGATGATGCTATCCTGTTTGGCTGCCCGCAAATATAAAAGATATCACTATACAGGCTTACATCTTGTTAATTAGCGACATAGCAATACGTAACACACACACACACACAACAACAACAACACAATATTTTTTTACGCGTCACACGGTTTTTGTAACTTACTGGAATGGCTTTTCCTTTGTCGCCTTGACAAAAATAGGTGCCGACAGGTGATAACGCCTGAGTACCTGATACATACAATGTCCATAGGCGGCCCTGTACACCTAATCATAGCGTATTTGAATTTCGCGCCGTTCGATTTCTCAATCCGGACTAATCACACGGTTCATTGTTCCAGCTCGATATATACGTACAAGCTGTCCATTCAACACTGTAGAAAAGGTCGGACTTTATTCAGGACATCTTTTTGTACTGATATTTAATCATCACGAAACTCAAATCCTTCTCCCTTCCGTTTTCAGTTGCCCTCTCCGCGCTTTGATTCGGTGCTGTGGCTGTTGTGTTCCGTCGCCGCGCTATGTCAATAAGACCGTGTGCGACTATAGGGCGAAACCAGTGCAGGCAACAACCGTAGAGACAATCAGCAGCAAAATCAGTTGACCATCAGAGTAACGTGGTTCGCTGGCCTTCTGTGCGGGCTGTTTGCCCAGGTTTGCTGTTCAGCGGTAGGGATGGTTACAGTAGTAAGGTACCGTTGAGACTAAAATGCGAGGAACTGAAACAAACATGCCGGGGCAAATGATGTCGCCATCGAAACCGACAATGCGCTGGAACCACCAGGAGGAAGACAACTACCGCATACTGATGCATTCGGGGTGAGTTTCTGTTAAATGTCCAAAACGTAGATTCTAACTCATAACAGGTTGAGATATCCGGCCGTCCGTGTTAGAACTACTGCTACAAATAACGTATGTCCATTGATGCGCTTACAATGGTATGGGAACTACAGTTGATGTGGTTGACTTTCTGGAAATAAGCTCAGTCCGTCTTCTGCTGGCTTCCTCTCGCGAAAATGTTCAGCGTGTTCGTCAGTTGGTTTTGATTTGTGAGACAGTGTCTATATTAGTACTTGTCCGCCCAGTATTGTTGTTGTAGCTGTTGAACGAAAGGCGATGGCCTGTTATTGTTAGTGTCTCTCGTGTGCGCCTATAAGTGTACGTGTGCGCGCGCCACAGTGAAGCACGACACTGGGGTTGGGTTGTAGCACTTTGCTATGTCACTTAAAGAAAAATCTGCGACCAAGGTTTCATCGCAGCTCGCTACATCTACGTAGCTGCCGCTCGCGCCGACAACAATAGCAGTGCAGTATAGCTGTGAGAAATTTAATAAATGTAAATGGTGAGTTGGCATAGCTTATAGACTAAGCGATCTTAATCAGACTGCGGGGGATAATTACGCAGGCGCCAATTCTATAGGGGTTTCCATTCTGGCTGTAAGATAGTGTGGCAACCGTACTGTGAGTGCAAACACAGGTTGTGTTTATTTGGCTAAAGGTCTCGGGCGGTACCTGTTGACGAATATCGCTGGTTAGCCCATTCGCTAACAGGAACGAGTAGAGCTTGTTCAAATTTGGCAAAAACTCATCAACTGTTTAAAGACAAAAAGCCTAGCCAGCCATACCGAGAGACGTTCAATAAGGGGCATAAGCACACAGCCGCAAATATTCTATAAGTGTTTGTTTTTTATTATATGTAATTATCTTTTTGGCCGTGTAGTTAATAAACTAGAAGATATATTTTCTGCTACAAATTAGCGTATTGGTGGTTCATTTATTGGGTCTGGGCCAGAAATGACTGCACTCCGTTGAACCAAAAACTGTGTATAATGTATATATGTATGTATGTAATCTGTATGAGAATTCGAGTGACTCTGTCCACTCGACTGGTATTCACAACATTTGTTTCATATGCATTTACGTCCTAAAAACGATATACGTTTAATATTATAAAATCGTACGAAAATCTTAAGCGTAACCAATAAATGTTCCAATAGTTATTACTTTTAAATTAGATGTCTTTAGATGGAATGACGATGACCCGGAGAAAAACGACGAGGTGCTTTCTCTTCTAGGTGGCAGTCGCGGCAAGATATTGCAGCTTAGATTCGTAGTAGACCTGCTGGTACTTCTCGAGCTGGCTACGGCAGGCTTTGGATCTCATTGTATCCGATATCGTGTCTAGAATAGAACAGTGGTGTGAAACAAGAATTGAATCCAATTACATTGCTTTGGAGTACAAAATATTGTAGCTGTCGAGGCTGATTGCTCGGCTGTGAAGCCCGAACAAGTGCGGTAGCAGAAACTTGAGCCCATAAATAGTACTTTAACAAAATTCGGGATATCCGTAATGTATAGCTTCTATGAAATTGTTAAGGAAAAAGCTTTGTAGACGATTGTTTTGTGGACTTGCTAGTGAATGCGTAAATTTGACGAAACGTCTAGTGATAAGAGGACGAATTCGGCATTGCAAAGAGTGACCGACCGGCGAACTGTTATTTGATTATATCTGTGACAGAGTGGTTACTATGGGTGAGTAAACTTTGCCCTGCCATGTATGGGCTAAGCCACTTCATGCAAAATCAAGATTAAGCGTGTGATTTGAAGATGGCTAATTGCCAGCACGAAGCAGTGACTACGCCCGGACGCGAATTCAGACTACGTGTCCTCATTACAAAAAACCTTTGTCATCATTTTCCAATGCTAATAGTTGGACCAACAGTGACCGGCGTGCGGATTTGTGTTGGTAACGCAGCCAAAGATTCGGATTGGCCATGGCAGAATTTAGATTTAGTGCAATGCTATACACCCATTTCTTAGATAATATAAAATACGGGAAGCAAAAAATGGTGTCGTTTGGACGGTGCATTTTTGGGATTGCGTAGGTATTTAGTCAGAATTAAAACAGTGCGACGAACAGTGGGGGAGACTATTCATTATGGTTTCGAATTGCATTCATCATGAGGTGACATTGTCTTGTATATGGTATATTGGATTTTTAACATGCAGCTTGCTCATCCTTTATTCCTAGTATATTGTATGACCCCGGATCTAAACCCTATAATAGAACGAGTGATCTAAGAAAAGGCATACGGCATAACTGAGCTCATTCAGTGCCCCCGGCGCAACCCGCGAAGAGTATTCTTACATTGTCGAGTGTTGTTTGCTATGCAGAACAGTTTCCTATACTTGTAGAACCTAATTCAGAAGTTGGCTCGTTGCTCTTCTACATTTTGTTCTACAGCAAAATTATGATCACTAAACTTACGGAACACAAATTGCTCATCTAGCTGAATTTCAAATAAGTAGCGGCAATGTGTTGAACTTACAAATGAACGCATCTCTGAAAAAACGGTGACTTCTCAAGATAATCCTAAAAACTTAGCATCTTTAAGACTAAACCTAGTCGCTATCTCTTAATTGATTTACTCGGTTGTTTGTGATTCTGGTAAAGGATGAAGCTAGCAAAAATCTGACATCAAAATACTGCATACGGAAAGCTGAAAGATTCGGAAACTCGAAATTTTAACGTTTCCTTGAACAAATTGGCTTTCGGTCGAGATTCATGTGTGGTTTGGAAACGTAAAGTCTCACCTTATATAGATTGTATCAATTATGTATATAGATATGTTTAATACACGCAAGTTATTTATCAGTCAATTAAACGCGTGCGTATAGATCGTCGAATGGTAAAATCTTGTCTTTTAGATATCGCTATCTCTATTAGATATCGCAGTTAAATCCTATGTTCTTTCTTGATAGACTTACTCATTGCTGCAGTTATTTGAGGCAGTTTCTCGGAAAACCATTTTTACTACTAAAACTAAGAACACCTGAGGTAATCTCGCATCTAAACCGGCGCACTTCTTTCGGTGTTGGAGATTAGCCGTTTAAAGCATTGCACATTACAGTACTGGATGTAAAACTTGCAACGTTTTTCAGACTGCTAAAACGACAAGCCGCAACAAGGTTTCATCATATGAACTATGACTATGGGTTCTCGCAAATAACATCGTTGACTCTTTGCCTGAGAGTGCATGCATAATGATCCGTGTGCAAGGCAGTAATCATGTATGATAGAGGGACACGGATAGCAGATCAACACATAGTTAATCGCTAGTAGTAATATTTATAAAAGTTGAGGTACAGTAATTATTCAACGGCTATTATATAAATAGTCATCATTAATAAAAGGATAAACTTTAAAGTTAAAGATGCTGCAGCATCTGCTAAAGAACATCCAAAGTTTCTCTCGTCTCTTCAGATACATCACCAACACTGCCCTAATCCTCGTTTTTGTGGTTTGCCTTCCCTTCTCCGTTGAAGTGTGCCATGTGCTTCTTATAGCTATTTTTTTTAGCGTTGTGCCTATGTGCACTATAAAGTTATCTCGCATTCATTTGTTACATTCAACACCTCTCATCAAATCAGTTCCTATCGGTCACAAGAACCCTCGCACCTTTACTGTACCGCAATTGTACTTACGTCTCATTTATGAGTGACCTCATCCGTAACATCTTATTTCATGTCTTAGTTTCCCGATCATTCATCAAACTCGCTCGATCGAGCCTCATGCGAAAGGTTCTAATTATAAGACATGGTTGTGTTTTCTCCCGAATTGTTTCACCAATGCAATGTGCAGAGATAAACAGGACTTCGTAGCAGAGAATGAAGTCGTCCCTATCGACTTCTCGCTAGTTAGCGACGACCTGCCTCGTTTGGTTCGCCGCACATATCACCTCTACGCAGCGTATCGAATTATGGATCCAATACCAAATTACAGATCTCGTAATAGCAAGAGGTAAGCACACGCATCGCCTATACCTACTGTAGTTAGCTGCATGATATGCTTGTTTGTTGCTATCTATGTTTGTTATTGCCACATGTATATTTTGTTTTAGCGGAGCTTTGAAATATAAGCTCTCTTTATGTAGTTTCTACCCGATTTCGACACCTGCACTGTCGCTGTTGTGATTCGCTGCAGATGCGATTCACGCCGGGGTCACTGTAATCGCGAACAAAGGCAAATAGGTCTAAAATTTTCTGACGAAATAACCATATTCTAGGTAACGTACTCGATCACCGTCGTTATAATTGAGCTCACAAGACGAAGACAACAGTGATATCGAGACATATGCTAAACGGATAAGGAAAATGTGCAACAGCAGTAATTTCGGGGAAGATGATAGTAGCGAAGAGTCAAACGGGCCTGTAGTACTCGATACCTTTGGAGGTGAAAGTCTGTCTTTTGAAAGAAAAAACGCTACAGTACGGGGTCTATTTCAGCCAGAGGTGGATTGCATTGCAGATTTCTCGGAAGGGACAGATGACGTTTTTTTTGGCAGTGATTTCGGCAATAACGAAAATCATGATCTCATAACGGAGCAACAGAAAGATGTGATACTTGAGAGTCTTATGAGAGATTTGAGTAATGTTGGCACCCGGTTGGAGACGCGACACAAAACATACAGTAGCGACTGTAAAGTCGCAGACCAAGTCTGTGTTAACACAGGGAATTTTCTCGCTGGCAATCCAGAAAAGGAGGAACGGCAAACTAAAAATAACATGACGGTGCCATTAGATAATTTCTGTAAAAATCTCGAAGCTGGAATTGTTACTAACGATTTGCGACGTCCGTTGTTACCCGAGGAACAGCTCGCAAGAGTGGCGGTAAATGATCCCTTGAAGCTTAGTGCCCAGGGTTCAGATGTGGATCCGAAATTTTCGAAATCGCCAATCATTGAAGTTTCGTTATTAGGCCAAAGCCTTGAACAACGACGAGCCTCGAAAGATGAACTGTCAAGTTCGACCGGAGACCAGCTGTGCGTGGTGAAAACACATCGAAAATCACGATTAACTGCAGATCGCGCGCTGGCCCTTGTCGGCGACGAAGTGCGTTTGCAGCGGACAACTCGACGGGACTTGCTGAAACGTAATGCCAGTAGCTTTGCTGAGTTGGATGGTGGACTCACGTGTTTCGTTCTGGTTGAGAGGCTGGAAGACGTAGTAGCGAAAATGAAGCGGAAGGCTCGGGCATCGCCTACAAAAAATAAACCACTGAAGGACAGTGGCGAGAACAGTTCCACCAACAACACCTCGAATAGGAATAACGACAATAATGAAGAACTTGATATCTTCAACGGCAGAATCGTCATTAATAATAATAATGGTAGTAACAGCAAGAACACCACTAGACACGATAGCCACAGCCATGCTAATTGTGACGAAGGGAACAATCTGGAGTCGCGAGAACAAAAGCCTTCCATGTCAGAAATTCAAGAGTTTGCTATTCTTCGCCAGCAGGAACCGCAGGCGAGGATCTGGGCAAACCATCTTGGCGCTGGAATTCAGGTGTGTACGCTCAAATGGGCCTCTTATCATAAGTGGATACTAACTCGTTCATCAATTGTTCGTAGGATCGTAGGATTTCGATTCGTCGAACGTTTGAAGACAACGATTGTAATTATTTTCGCCGCAACAGATTCGTTATAATACTGTTTATAGAAAGACGAAAAGACTAAAAATATTTCCAGCAAATGCTTACTGGTTTAATTGTTTGAGCCATGTGTTAGCTTATAGATAAAAAGAATAAATTCAACAAACGCGATATACACTTGTTCAGCCTTAATACTCAGATTATTAAACACTTGTATATTTTATCGTGCCCATTTAAAGGTCATAAATATATGATAGAGAGCTGTGTGTATTATACTTAGCTTTATAGACACTGGTGCCGAACCAACCGGTATACTGAATAAGAAAACTGTTTCGTTTCAGACTCGTTCCTCAAAGTCGAATATAGGCAAGAAAGAGCACAATGTAAACGGTTTCCCGTTGTTGCCAGAAGCCTTATGTCAGACAAATGTTGATTCAGGTGATCCCGTATTTCACTCAGAGGACGACGGCGATCCTCGATCGTTTGCAGATCTGTTCGGGAATTCATCCAGAACCCCACAAACAACTGGTCAGGACCAGCGATCCAGTCGTCCTGATGTTTTAGTGTCATCGCTTGCGTGCACTTTTATGAGCGTGGCGTCAACAATTCTCAGTACGAGAAAAAGGTTAGAGACGTCTTCAACACCTTGTCGATGCTCAGGACGTATGTTGTCGAGAGATTCTGGCTTTGTCGACAGCGAGGATAGCCGTGCGTCTATTATAGATAGCAATAGCAGGCTGGACGATTACTGGATACGGCGACGGAAGCACTGGGAGGTAACTGATATACGGGAGGAAGTCCGCGAACTCCTTGGTTTCATTCCAGATGATTCGCCACCGCCAGTGCTAGCACCGGTGCATATTCCGTCCGGTGCACAGAAGGTTGTTACTCAAATAAACCTTGGCACAAAGCGCAGAGCTTCAAAAACATTAAAAAAAGCCGTGACACCTTCAGTAATTACTACTGGCAAATGTAACCATATGCCTAAATCAAAACGCGCGAGGACCTTGCCGGCTGCACTCGATGAGGGTAACCTGTGGCAAAACAGGAAAAAATCGAATGTAACTGTGAGCAAACGCAGTGGCCGAAGTATTCGTCCAGCAGAGCGTATGGATATGTAAATGTGTATTTCCAACGTGTTTGGAAAATGCTAAACGTTATTTCTTTTTGAATACGCAAAGACTCGATGCAATGGTATATGTAAGTAAATGTTACATTATTATAGATAGAAATAGAAAACAATAAAACCGTAAACATTGAAGCAAAAAGGAACATGAGCTAGGGCTACGCACAATTATACTGCCTAATTATAAACGTCAGCAACTGCAAAGAAAGAAGGAACAAGTACTTCCGCTTTTATATACGACTAAAGGTTCAGCGATTCAGTGCTCATAAAGCCTGGAGCCCAGTGTCAAAAGGTGGATCAATGAACGCTCTGTATAAATAATACCACTCCGTATAGCGTATCACTCGTATACGATGCATAAAGTAAAGCAAGGTGTTGGCACATAAGTTGATATCTATATATGTTATGTGTGTAGAAAAAAATAAACCGTATTTGTGAGAAAATATATTTTATAATGAATCAGTACATTACCGCAAAGCCTTTTTAATTCCGGAGAATTCCGATAGACAAAAATACCGATTGAATTTATGCCCATTGTCTTCGATGAGATGTTGCAATTAAACAGACAATCGAAAGCCATTGATATCTTGAATGGAAAAATCACTATCTATCCATATAATAAGGAAAAAATCACTATCTAAACATATAATAAGGAAAAAATAAATTCGTTTTTGTGCAATTTAGCTGACGGGGAATCTTTTGGCGACCCTGTTGTTATAGATTTAACGCTTGTGCATATTTGTGCTATTTAACTGTGACGGGGAATCTTTTGGCGACCCTGTTGTTATAGATTTAACGCTTGTGCATATTTGTGCTATTTAACTGTGACGGGGAATCTTTTGGCGAACTTATAGATATGGGTTTAACGTTTGTTCAACTTTAACGTGAACTCTTTTTGGCCGTGCCTCTATTACAGTGCCAAAAAGAGTTTACGTTAGAGGCACGGTTACAGTATCTTCGTTATTACAAAAATAACACCATATAAACATACAGGCGGAGCAGTTTATTACGGTGAGTACTTACAATCTACAAATACTACCTATAACGGAAACGGGGTCGAAGCTGACTCGCCGAAGATGATATGTGCAAATGGTAAAAGCAACAAATATTTTATTTACAAAATTACTGACGTCTTGCCAAGTATGTCGCCATATGAACTGGCCCGTTCTATATCTCATAATTTCCCTATTCCCTGAATATTACTTCCATTTTTATTATTATTATCGCCATCATTATCATCGTTTTCATCAACACCGACAGCAACTCTTGATTTCAGTATCTTATTCCATTAGTTCGTTGTCAGTTCAGCTGTACCACGATCTTGTTCTACTCTTGTTTTTGGTTTTTATCGCATATTGGTTAATTGTTAAGTTGGAATGAGTTCGCCAGCATCTCATATTGTTTCTCAGGTTTAACATTACTAAAGCTCTGCGTTCACTCTGTTCGTTCATATCCCAATTTGTTCAGTGAAGCTGTACGGGGTTTGCATGTTCCGCAAATCTTGTTATTTTGTTGTGGTTCGCTGTCCGCCGTTACCAACACGAAATCGTTGATAGCCCTCTTCTGACTCTATTGACGCCTTCCGCTGTGTCCAATCTTGGCTACTGGTGTATGTTTTCTTCTATATGCGAACAATACGTAAAGCCGCGTTACACCTTACTGCTTTTCATATCTAATAGATGTGCGCACCGCTGTACAACTGTAATTAATTTCCGTACTGCATATTGAGCAGTTCCAGCGCGTCCGATATTGGTTCAACGCTGTTGACATTTGATGATATGCCCAGCTGGAACGCTTTATTAAGTAGTAAGGGAGCGTGCTCCTCACAAAGCACGACAAACTCAGGTAGTTTCTCGAGAGCCATGTTGACAACGTCTCGAGTTTCGCTTGCCAGGCATTGAAGGTAACAAGATACGAATCTGCCTGCGGCGGCCGGCCGCTGTTCGATGCAAAGCAGCATCAGACGGAATGCTTGTTTACACAGTTGGCTGTCTCCAGTCGAAAGAAGACTTTGCAACTCGTCTTGATAAAGCTCGAGAATAGCTGGTCGACGCGAAGCGCTCATTTCGAGTTTCTGCAAACCTTGTATGGTAGCATCCCGGTCCGCAAGGTTTAGAGGAATCTTGTTTATCGAATCATCCGGAAGAGCTGAGTCCACGATTATCGCTGGCGTCGTTGTTCCTCCTGAAGCCGACTTTTCTTCGGGAATAAAAGCCCCTCCCTTCAACAGCGTACGCAGGGATACCATGTTCTTATAGGTACGCGCCAGTTCTTCGAGTTGCTCCTGGTGCTCGTTCAAAAACTCGCGGGCAGCATCGGGGTTATGTTTTACGTACGTATTGACAAGACCTAATAGTCGGTTGAGATTGCCCCCAATATTGTCTTCGACCGCACGCGTCATTCCGGCATTAACGTGCAATAACATCGATTCGAGATATACCCGAAGAATCGTATTCACGTCAGCGATATATTCCTGATTAAAGAGCTTCTGTCGGAGTAGCTCAAGAACGCCCATAATGCACACAAGAAATGATTTTCGGTTGTTCTTTGTGCCAAACATCGGAATACCGGCTGACATTCGAGAATGGAGGAGGCTAGCAATCAGGGGAAGTTGGCGAAGAAGAAGATCGGGATGCGTGGCTGCCAACTTGCGACAACTAAGGTTTAAATAACGAAGATCGCTTTTAAATGTCTTATCTGTATCACATACCGACATCGCTATGAGAATTGAATGGGACAAACAATCGACACGCGTGTAACCTCCCTTCTGTGGGTTGATGTCCGATAACAGATAATTGACCGAGTCGGCCGAGAAGATTACTGAAGGCATACTCAGATAGAGCTTCACGAGGAGAACCTTAGCTGACGCACTTTGCGGGCTGTTTTCGTTAACCAGAGTGACGAGATGATCTGCCAGGAAGGTGATATGTGCCTGCTTCACACATGAGTGCTCAATGATGTGCATTCGCTGAGACACGATCTCCTTAGCCTTATCGTCGTCGCCTTGATTCAACATTTCCTCCAACATAAAGTCAGCGACTGCGCACATTTCGTCGGTTGACAATGCCAACACATTCTCTACAGTGTGGTGTTTTGGCAATTTCTTATCTCTACCCTGCCATATCTTTGGGATAAACATACAGGCACTAAGAAAATCAAGCACGGTCGAAGCGTCCAAACTCTTGTCAATCGGACGAGTGAGCAGCATGGCAATACATTCAAGAAGAGTGTTCCAATGAGCCCTGTGAATTAGCGTCGAGAGAAGATACAATCTGAACCTGGAAGAAGCTGAGCCTTCATTGTTATATTTTTCGAACAAAAGTTTCAGCTGTGCCGCTTTATCGCTCCAGACACACTCCGGCTCGAGTTGTTCAAACCAATCTACCAGTGCAAACGATGTGTTAACCTGATCTGCATTTTTTGATGACAACCGTTCATCGGATAGTATCTGGGTTACTGCCTGGCAGAGACGGCTACTGTCCCCACTACGGATCGCTCGCTGCACCAGGGTGCAAAGGGCCTCCTCGAGACGGTCAGGTTGATTGACTGCGATTGCTGTTAATGACTCCACCATTTCATCAACAGATGCAGGCGTTTCCCGTTGAAGCTCTTCTTGCCGACGCTGATCTGGCCTGTGAGATGCGTGTCCTTTAGAGTGTGATCTTCGTTCTGTTGATTTGGTATACACCTGTTGTTTCAAGATTTCAAGCAATGGAGTTGGGTGGACTCCTGTATTGACATTGCTAACTGCTAGTTCGAGCAGCTTATTGCAAACACAGGTAAGTTTGAACCGCAGCGGTGAGTTGGAGGTTTCACTTCGAAGGGCTGTAATGACTAGCTTAAATAACGAACAAGACATAGCCGCTTTTGACTGGAGCTGTGCTGCAAACAATTGTCCAGTTTGCGGGTTCTCTAAAATTCGTTCACAAGTGAGAATAAATTCGGCAACTGCGCCCCCAACCACTGACTTCTTGCCGATGTCTTCAGCAAATAGTTTTTGCAATCTGCTGTAAAGGTCCTGTTCAACTTTGGAGTTAATGCTGGGCTGGTTTGGTTCTAACCGGTAGATTTGCACGATCGCGTCTGTTACTGACTGGAACATTGTTTCTGACTGGGCAGTCCTTGTCCAGTTGTTTCGCGGTACAATTTGAATGACAGATGTAGGTTTGGCGCTGTCTGTCTCCATATGCTCGAGTTCTTTGTCCACAGCTAAGAGCGCCTTATATCGGTCTCCGCCTATTGCGCCTCGCCTATGTTGAACTTCGACCAACTGTGACATGTAACTTTTGTCAAGCATAGCATTGCTCATTGAGTGAGGATCGAGTTCTACAGCACGATCAAGACGCTGCAAAAGTTTGCTCATAGAAGCAACGGGTATGCCAAAGGATTGTATAAATAGAACTAATTGGTCCGCACTAAGATCTCGAAGTGCGGCGTCAACAAGTTGCTCGACGGGTGATCGAATCATGCGCAATTTCAGCCAGTCCGGCAGTAGTAAAGCCTCATCACGGGTGCCAGCCAAAAAGGCCTGAATTGTTACTCCATCAGGCGGGAACCACATGCGCAGCAACTGCGTGAACCGTTCTGGGCGTTCGCGTGGAGGACCGTACGTCAGTGCTATGATCATCGAGTGCACCACAAGGATGTGCATTTGAGCACGCTCGCCTGACGACCACTCAACCTGAAATAATTAGAAAACAAGTTAAGCAGCATTCACTTAAAAATTAGGCAATATCATTTGAAGTTCAATTGACTTTTCCGGCTGACTCTAAGATGTTTATATACCGGAAATGAGAAAGCGTTCGAGGCGAATGGTTACATATATATATAGTAGTGACATGAAAAATAAGGAATATCCATATGCGTAATCAGCTATTTGACTTTTTCCCGGAGCCTGTATGAACTCGACCTTTGTTGACTCAATAATATCTAGCTAACCTGTACGAATTCATCCTGCCATGCGGTGTGTGGTGAGCGCCTAGCTAAGTTGAGATAGGCGATAAATAGATCTAAAAGTGAGACAAGGAACAAATCCCCGTAGACGAATGTCGTGCTGTTGTCTAGTGGTAAAATCGCGTTCATTATCGTCGCCCGTTCAACAAGGAGATGCGCCAGGTCGAGACAAACATCTGCCTGTTGCTCCTCCGGCGTATGTAGAGAAAGAAAGGCCACATACGCCACGACGGCCAACGGATCCGTCTCGATATGGATGGCCTGACGCAATGTGTAGATCACCTGTTCAAGCAGGTAATTAAAGTGGGGTAGCTGTGGGATCTGCTCAAGAAGCCAGTCAAAATCACCGCCCTCCTGCTGCCCTCCGGGAACACCGTTAGCCCCGTTATTGGCCGGACAAAGTAAAAGTTGTAGTGCTCGTACCGCTAAGCCCCGAGGGCCCATGTGTTGCGAAGTTAGCCTCTTCATAAAATACTCGATCACTTCTCGGGCAGCATTACAATCAGACTCGGGATTTCGGAGCAGGCGATGGAGGTGGCCCATTAATTGCTGCAGTTTCCGTCGTTTATTCGGCATCATACGTTGCCGCTGCGCCTCGGTGCTTCCTTCGAGAGTGTCGCTAAGTAAAAATTCGCATAAGCACTGCACAGGCAACATGTCAAGGGAGCTTTCTGAATTTTCGACCAAATCGGCTAACCAAGGCATCGCTTGTGACGAACCGCCTTCCTGCCGGTCGCGAATGATTTCCAAAAGATAGTTTGGATTTCGACTGCGACAAAGGAGTTGGCCCAATCGTAACTTATCGTTCAAAGCCTTGAGCTGTTCCAAGACAGGCGGTGGCGGTCGTCGAGCTGGTCCAGTTGGATCCATTTTGATTAGTTTTGAGAGAAGCAACGAATTTTGCTCAGTGATCACCATCTGTAAAACACAAAGGCAGGTAAGTTATTAGAGCTGTGGGGAGTCTTTCCCATTTATCGCGTATGCGCATTCATATGCTTGTTTATCTATCACTAAACGTACTTTGGTTGAAGCAGCAGCAAGATGAGTCTCGAATTCAAGAATCAACTGTTTCTCTCGTATGGCGATACGTGTTTCCGTATTGTGCATCTCTTCACTCTGTTCACCGCTTGGTGGGAACACAAACTGGTTCGTGATACACATATGCATCATCGCCCTTAACGTCGGATACTCGGTCCACGCTTTACGGCCGCACGTAGACGGATTATGAGCGATCACAACAAGCATCATAATAAATGCTCGCCAATAATAATCAGCAATCGCAAGAGATGGAGGTGTATAGCCCTCAGGAAGAGCATAATTTTCCGGTTGATGATAAGCACACAGCGAGAACACGATGTCGAACAACTCCAGCTGCTCTACCTGAAGAACAGGTCGGCCCACGCCGCCTTCAATGCAACCCCCACCTGGCACCAATCCTGCACGGCGGATAAGGACATCGACCAGCTCGACAGCGTCCGTCTGGGTCGCTGGATGCTCCTTCGACATCCCTGGAATTTGGTTAGCGTTTTTGATTACCAAAGAGCAAATAATTATATGCTAGATGAAAATATAAGGCTTTCTAGAGCGTAACCTTAGGGGGACAAAAATGTTTCTTTTTTGCGTAAACAACGACTTTACGTATTGCACTTATGTATTTAAGGTAGCTAATATTTATTAGGCATCGTTAGCAGCAAGTTCGTGCCAACATCATTATTGTCGTCGTCATAAGGTAGTCAGGTTACATGGAACTTCCTAATTTCAGTCTTTCCAAACTCATGCGGTCTTGAAACTTGTATTCTTGAATAAAGATTATTTAGATTGAGTTCAATTGGAACCACAGATACGTCAGGAGGAGCTTAGAAGTGTCGAGCTATAAACGAGTGATTAGGGACCACGCAACAAGCACATCTTTTGTAACCCCTTATAATTACATTTCAGCTTGAAAGTATTAAAATAAAAAATACCTATAAAGAGGATCCGCAGGAGTGTATCTTCCATAACTGGCATTTCGCTCGATATCCGAAGATAAAGGCCGCGTTCTTGCTCCGGAGGCCAGTTGTCTCTACAGTAATGTTCAGGCTGATCAAGTAAAAACAGACATTTCCTTAAAACATGCATAAAGTCTTGATAATTAGGCCGATACATTCGCATAACGACCATATACATCCAGCCGACCACGTCACACTGAATTGCTGAGATCTGCTGCTGAAAATGATAGAGTGGTATCATGTCCTTTTTCTCATTACGATACAACGCAGTAGCGCATTCTTTCACTGCCGGGGTGACTGCCATGAAGGTCGCTAACGTGATGAGGTCCGCTACCTGCATGAGGAGGCGCTCTTTGAGCGGCTGTTCGAGCCCGGTAACATGCGGTTCTTTCCGCTCCACCATAAGTCCTGCACAAAACGAGTGGAAATTTAGTTCGTGCCGAAGCGAACGTATGATCTCACGAAACAAGGCACGTAAAGCACGCAAGTAATCTTCTCTACTGGCTAAGAGATCTTGGAAGATTTCAGCAAGCACTCTGGCTGCCCGCTCTGGCGAGTGCTGTAGAATTACTGAGATAAGGCCCATATTGTTCGGGTTGCGCGACTGTGATAGCTCGTTGAAGATAGTTCGCCTCAGCATGCTAGGCAAATTATCAGGATGGAGGCCCAAGAGCTCTCGAACGCATTGCAGAAAGTTATTGATAACCGGTTTTGTTTTTAAACGAATTCGAACTAAATACTCAATGACGTCCTGATCGTGTTTGTTATGTTGATTGCAGTTCATACATGTGGTTAACAAAAGGTCCTGTGCGGGCCGTGTCAGCTTTGGATTTGATAGCCACGTTTCAAGCCGATGGGCGACTAACGCGCGAACGGCACTTAGGCCGCAGGTACAAACCATCAATCTGAGCACGTTGCGAGAAATATCGGTGGGCTGCCGCCTTTGCAATTGTTCCTGTATGATGTCAAGAATATACTTTTCAATTCGCTCTTCCTGCACACTATAGCGAGGTACAACGCTCAACGACATTGTCGTTTCTTTGAGATCGAGGTGCAGACTACTTAGCGAATCGTCGTCGTCGGTCGCAATGGCGCCGGACGCAGCAGGTGGACTCGGACATGCCTCTGACTTAAACGTAAGCTCTGGCGCCATCATGCTCTTCGGTGGCATGCGTGTCTTAAATGCAGTAAGAATATTGTCTACAAAACATTTGCACTCCTCATGATCAACCCATAGACGGTCTCCAAGTGAATCTTCAACGAACGCTCGAACAAACGCATCTGGCCATTGATCCGAGTCTTGAAATACTGCCAGAAGCAGATTGGCCGCAAGAATGGCCACTGCGCTTGCTCCCTTGCCTTTAAGCGCAGGGGACGGCGGAGTCTCTTTGCGAAGCAGATGACAGAATGCCTCGATCACTGTGTCGTTCTGAAACAACAACAGACAAACACCAATAATAGTACCTTCATAGTTGGGCGGTTCGCAGTTTTTTTCTCTTCTTAAAAACTCATATGTAGTAGTATACCGAGGAATAACGAAGCAAACACATCTGTATGTACCTGAAATGCCTGAGGTCTTGTTTTCGCCAGGAACATAAGAGAAAGATAAAGAACAGCGTCAGGTTTGGGTCGCTGACTGCGCAGGAGTTTGACAGCTCCACAGAGGACACCCTGCATACGGTCCTCATCGCCGTCCTTTTCGGCTGCCGCAAACTTTGCCATCAACAACTCGGGTTCGACGTTTATTACTTTCGTTTCCCAGGAGTCCCGGCGGGCCCCGCCGCCCATCAAATCACGTTTCACCACCTGATAAAATAGTGTTTCCAATACTAGTAGCTTCTTCTATTTGGAGTAAGTTTAGTGTATTGATGAGGTTAATCTCTGAACAAGCTCACACTGATCAACATTAAAAACAACTAAAGCTTGATATTTTAAACTCATTAGAGGAATGATATGAAAATTAATTCTACGACATAATAAACATAGTATTGAATTAATCTTGACTATGCACTACGACTAATACATTTTTCGTACGAGGCTGCAGCTACTACATACTAATCAGTCAATTCGATTAGTATAACAGCTATGATTGAGTCTCTGTTGTATAATACTGACTGGTGCGAACTTCTGAAGACCAGCAGTCGATGGTTGTCCAGACGGGCCAGCAAGTTTCGGTTTCTTGGCGGGTCCAGGCGAACCTGTCCTTTTTCGATCCAGGGGCGGTGCACTTAATGCCTAGAAGAATATTCCAAATTGGTTAACTTTTGTAATTCGGGGGTAATTATCATCACTCTTCGAGGTGGTCTTTACATTTAATACAACATTACTTGAATTTAATGACGATTTTGAGAGCAACATTCCTTCCTGACACGATGATAAATATATTAACAAAAATTACCTTTCCAGTCGATTTATCGCTCTGTTTTGGGCCGAGCATGATAAGCTCTGTCGAATTGAACCGAGGGTTTCCCTTCGATCCTGATGGTAGGGCGCGTGTTTTAAGTAGAGAAGCTTTTTTGTCCCGGTCCATATTCTATAAATAAGCAATAAACAAAGGATTTACGTTATGCATTTTTTTATGTCGCATGCCGTCTCGGTAGCCTTAGCCTGTAGCGGTGTGGAAAGTTGGTATTCTGGTGACGAAATCGCTGATTACAGCTGTACTCTGCGAGTTACGAAAAACTATAGTGAAAATTTTAAAGTCTCAGTGTGACACGCATGTCATCATCGTTGAGTTAAAATTAAATCAAATCATAATTAACGATATGCGGGATTAATAGGGCTTTGCAAAGCTCAGAAAGCTGAAACTAAACACAGGAGAGAAACTAAATATCGATAAATGGGAACTGTAAAGCCTGATTTGAAAAAACTGATTTGAAAGAGGTCCTCTGTTGACGAAAATATCAATAAATCTTCTATGTAGACTTAGCGCTTTTTACTATTACCTATTTGATTGGATAGAGCGCGCAGGACTACACGATCTGTCATAGGTTCTGTCATAGGAGCTCGAATAGGTATTGAATTAAGTCGGATGCATCTGAAAAAGAGTTTTTGGTCCTTAAACGTAGTTTCAATTTGCTCAAATTGAACTCTGCCGAAACCCGAATAGAAGCCGAATGGGTGTTACGCACATAGAAAGCCTTACAGGTGCTCATAGCACTGGACAAATGCTATTATAGCCGGATTCTATAACATGCAAGTGATGAGATTAGTGTGACAGCTAAAGATGAAAACAGTAATTTATGCTTTAATCTTTAGTTCAAGCATCATAGATTGCTTAAGTACACCATACAAGCTACAACCATCGAATGTCTTTTTTGCATGTCCATCTACATCTTCTTTTTTCGATTTTCTCGTAAATGATTACTATTAAGGCAAAAAATTTAGTTTAGTATCTTCGGTTTGCTCGAGTTTCGTTAGTCTATATTACGCATGTATACATGAGTCAGAGTATTCTTTTTTTTAGTAAAATCTAGACAAATTGGCATGTGTCAGTGAACTACCTTTCCTTTCTGTTTCCTTCAGGCCATTTATGTCTACAGCAGCACAGTGCGGACTGAACTCCTAGCAAGTCATACAAAAGGCAAGAAAAGCCCTTCAGTCAAGTTAGACGCTCAAGACGAAATGATGTGCGTGAAAAAAATGCTTTCGAGCGCTTTTAAAAATATTATTGTTTTAAAGATATGTATGTATAAGAGCAACTTACTTCGTCACTTTTTTTTAACAAGTATCTATGAATATATTTTCTAACTTACGCTTGAAAAATGTAAGCCTATATAAATTATAAAAAAAAAAGATTGCCATATTTAGTAGCTATGCTAAAGGTTAAGCCACAGAACAGCAATTGAAGAAAAGTTCTGCTAGGGAGGACAGAGGTGACATAAACAACGGCTACTCGCAGCAGCAGCGACATTTGGTTGGACATTCAATCCACGTTTGTCAATTTCGCAATCGACCCTGGACCTTGCTTGCAAAAGCTAATTTTGTTATTCTAACTCATGTATATATATATATATATATATACGGACTCATTCGCATTGCTTACAGAAACACGTAATGTACCCTATTTACATTAGACAACAGAACATTGGGTTGGGTTATGCATCCGATTTTTGTGGAATCATGCATCACATCGCTTACCGTAAACTTTTCGTGCCACGATATTCTTTAACCTATATCACAAAAAGTACATTATCCTGCGAAACAACGTTAAATCACCGATTTTGCACAGACTCGTGTGTTTTACATCCGCAACAGGCTACAGCCGCCGTTGCAGTACAGCTTGAGACTGCGAGATCAGCAGCTAAGCTCATGTTATGAGAATGTCTGGGATCTCCGGATTGTTCCGCCTATTAAGCTTTGCCAGGTATTCGGGTACAGACAAAGATGAGCAGCATTGGATTATTTTAAACTCCCGGAGAACGTTAGTAACACTGCATCAATGCAGCTGAGGTTTTCAGATCATATTTCGGTGAATATATCAGTTCAATCATATCACTATAGGCAAAACGTTGTTAAACAAAGTGGAAAAGTTGCGCAACCCCTTTGCCGGATTTTCCAACTGTCAAAACCACGGAAGTTCATCTTGGGGCTGTGCGTTGAAGCTGCTCCGAGACTGTCTTTACAGCTAGACTCATCGTAGATCAAGTGCTTATGATCGCCGTGGAAATGGAAGAAACTGAAGAGTAAGTGCACTCTATGGTACAGCTTCAACACGTGACTCAAGCACAGACGGTGTATGGGTTGTAGGTTTGACGTATGAGTATTTTCGATTCGTTTAAATAGAGCGACGACAGCAGATCATCTTTCAGCTGTGCGGCGGAGCTTGCTTTCTATATTGACATTTCTATCGGGAACAGTTACACACAATAGTGGAAGAAGGTTTTTCTCACGAACATCTGACACATCATCGCCTTAGAAATTAACAAGTTTTTAGTTAATAGTAGTAAATACTCCTTTGCCAGGCAGTGATATATTATGAACAGGTATCCTATCAGTTTACATTGTTGTACATTGCTTCACAAGGATTTACTGAATATTAGCTAACGTTTCGCCTTGTTTATATAAATATTGGTATAAGGCTGGCTTTTTATATAAATGACAATATATTTTTGTTTTTCAGGCAAATCTTAACAGAAATTGAGACCCTTGAATCAATCTACATTCATGAGTTGGAAATTTTTGACGAAAATGAGTACGTACGAAAAAACATATAATGATATTTACTGACTTTAACGATAATAGTATATTTGCGTGCGTTTTACTCAGAAGTGAGCAGATATATGACAGGTTGCGCGGCCGAAAACACTGCGCGACCTGTACATTGCTTTTGATAGTTAACGGTTACCTTTAATGGCACAGAATAGTACTTAAAGAGGATATGGTGGTTATTTTTGCCCTGCATACTGTGTTTGGATAAATGCTTTAAATGTGCAATAAATCTACTTTTTGTGTATAATTAGGTATACTTGACCATACTATTATACCTTAAATTTGGCGTCAAATTTTGGTGACATCAGAGTTCGGTATGATAATTTTCTCTTGAGCACACCTATATACTACAGCAACGTGTGCTGCTCTTTCAGACGCCTGTCTGCTACCTTTACATAGAGATGAATTAAAAGTCCAGGAATGGTAAGAGCTAAGAATTACACTGGTCATAATTACGAATTTGATATACGATTATCAACCTTTAACAAAGAAGGAATAATAAAAATATGATATCATGTAAATAAAGCACCATTGCGAATTTATAGATTAAGTTACTCAGAGATAAATCTAACCTGCCTAACCCAATTCTGTTGAGCGAACAACAAAAATATCGCATGGAGGCATCTATAGCGGAAATTGCTTTGCTTTCGCTCCGATACAGCTCAATTTAGTTAACCGCTAACTATACGGACACTGTAAGCATGTTTTTTTGTTTCAAATAACGTGATACATAGAAATATTTTCTGCTTGTCTGAGTGTATTGAATGTTTATCGAGATCACTCGTTGATGAATAAGAACAATGTGCTTTTCTTCTTTATGTGGCTTAACATTGTTTTAGGAAATTCGTGAAGACTATCAAAGTAGATTTAAAGCCGGCAACTGGTGAGGATACATCTGCTCAATGGGTTTGCATGGAGCTATGGTTTTACATCCCAGTTGGGGTAAGCGTTGAGTACAATCATATCTGTAATTCTTACAGTTATATTTATTGTACAATTACATGTATGATTACCTGGTATTTAAACTTTGCGGAAAAATATTTCGAATATCAACGTATTATAGCTAGAAAGCTATTCACCTTAATGTTGATTTATATATTTCTGATAATCTATGAGAAACGAGTACATAAAAAAGACCCGAAGCTTAAAACAAATGATGAAACGATTGCTTCGAAAAGCTACTAAGGTAAGAAGAACGAATAATGCTATGCGTGGTATAAGAGAGGTTCCTGTTGATGGAAACATAAGGAACATAACAAGACGCAAGAACGCAAAAAGGGTAAAAAAAATTCCGAGATTTTCTTTAATTATGGACATTTTGTGCAGGCTGATCTCTTTATTTTGCTTTTTTGGTATCACAGGTAGTGTATGCATTAACTGGTAGTACACCATAGCACAGAAACGACTGCCTTTGTAATTTGAGGAGCCAAAGATAATGTGGTTGAACGCTAACGGAAAATAGATGCGTATCAAGAGCTTAAATGCATGCCTTATTTTTTCTTATTGTATCTAGTACCCAGACACCCTTCCAGAGATAACGATAAAAAACCCACGTGGCCTGAGCGATCAACGCCTCCAACAAATCGAGAAGGATCTCCAAGACAATGCGCAAAGCAACAAAGGCATGATGATGCTTTATCATCTGATCGAGGTACGTGTATTCGCTTATAAGCAGCAGGAAGGAGACTTAATTTGAAGTTCAGCCATAACTGGTTTAAAATCGAGTGGAAACTAATTTATATTTACGGCCCATTTTGTGTCATCTATGTACTGCATACTTTAAGACAAACAATACTTGTGAAAAGTTCTGGCAGTTGAAAGTATTTTCTGTCATTTTCAATGAGCATCATTATTCGTCTATAGCGTTTCGACAGCTAGTTTTATGAAAGTAGATTTAAATGTAATTATGTATTTCATACAGTGTAAAAGCCATCCCGCAGAAGTGATACGCTATGTAACTTTTTTAGAAGTTTACCTTTCTTAAAAAATAGTACTTATTGAGAACTACACGAGTTAAATGTCATGTAACGCAATATTATGGTAGCACTGGAAAACCAAGTTACAGGACTGCTAGCAAACGAGCGATTGAACCTAAGTAGGATCTACGTTTCATTTACTTGGAACCGAAACTTTAGTGGTACTGAGCCACACTGAGCTCACCCAGATTCTCGGATATGTTGATAGCTTACGAAAACCTGCCGTTTAAAAAATCAGTCTCGCTGTTTTTTTCATATTATAAAAGTTGTTGATTTACGAATAATTAAACGTTTTTTGTCTTTTTTTGACGATCTCCTATCTCGGCAGGTAGCCAAGGACCACTTGACTAAGGATAACCTACCTGCCTGTGCTTGTGCTATATGCCTTTACGGCTTCGACGAAAACGACGTTTTTGTGAAAACTGCCTGTTTTCATTATTTTCATTCGCATTGTCTCAGTCGCTACGTCAATTACCAGTTAGATGAAATACGGGAAAAAAAAGAGGAAGCTAAAAAAAATAATAGTCCTCTCAAGGAACCACTTAAGGTAAAGCTTGACTTGTTCATCGTGTTATCCAACAAGTTAGTGTCCTTACGCATACATCTCTTACACTGCCGACTCGTAATTAACATAATTGGATTTTTTTGATATTGGTCCATAAAGGTATTATTACATTGAAACAATATGAACAGCCGAACTACAGGAATACCCTTAGGCTGCTTAAAGCAAAAAAAATGTGTATAGAAATTGTAAAGCAAGAATATTACATGTGTCATATTTGCGAGAATTTAATTGGGGCGATGCTTGATTCCCGGGCGATGCTTGAAAGGCGCCAAATGATCGACAAGACAATCTGCTCAAACGCACTTTTAGCTTAAATCTCATTTTAGTATGTATTTTATTCCGCTTTTACGCTCTTACGGCATGCGTGTTCAAAAATATCTATAATCCAGCGCATTTTTCAGTTGCCGTAACATGATTTTGTCACGAAGCATACCCTTTTGATTGTTTCTTCAACAGAAATTCAATTTTAAATATTTTTCACTCAGCGTAAACTCCTTCATTTACCAAAAGACGCCATTTATATATGTTTAATATTTGTCATTTTCAGTTGGTATGCCCAATGTGTCGTCTGGAGATTCCTGAAGATATTGTCTCGGCTAGTACATATCCAGAACTTCCACTTCCATCAGCACAAGCCACCGATCCCGAATTTACAGTGACTCCAGAGCTTGAGCAAATGAGAAAGAAGATGGCCCGTTTATATCTACAACAGAAAGAACGCGGTGGTATTATTGATGTGGAAGGGGAGAAAAATAAGTTTTTTATCCAGATCTCAAATGGGACCGAAGAGGAATTAGAACGATCTCGGCCTACATCTCAACCCGCTCCAGAAGCAAGACTGCCGCAACAATCTGCAACTGCTAAGGCTCCTCCAAAGTCCAGGTGAGCTCAATGAAATACATGAAACATGTTACATGGGGGGAGTAGAGCTGCCTTACGGTTTATTTTCTGTTAAATCCCGTTTGGTTATCAAAAACTATCAGAACTATGATACGCATAAATGTTTTCCCTTTTTATAAAAGTTTCTAGACACATTCTTCAAACTAAATGTATTATATTGAAATGTATACATATTATGACGCGTTTTCTTTTCTTAGGCATTTTTCCAAGAGCGTCTTTTAATATTTAGTGCAGGCATAGAGGATGATTAGAAATATACATAAATGCATAATAAATGAATAATAAGCAAATAATGATAAGCAAATTTAGAATTGCTTTTTTTCCAACAGCACAACAAATTTTGGTTACCATATGCTCACCTTTTATAGGAATCGTTAGTCTAGTTCACTGTCTGAATTTTTAATATTTTCAAGGTTTTACATGAGTTACATACCCTTACAGTATTTATGTGTGTACTTACCATTGACTAATAAACAACTAATGTTTATAAGTGCAAAGGTGATGGTTAAGAGTCACGCGTTTTTCCTAAATGCTTTCGTTTCTCGGATATACCACTTCAGAGTGGGAGAATCTTCCGATTCTGACTCAGATTCTGGTGGCCGTGGTGGACGCGGCAGTCGTGGGAGGCGCGGCAAAAGCGGTCGCATGTACCCCACACCAGCCGAGAAAAAGCGGGCTCATCTACAAGCACTACAACAGATGAAACAAAATGAACAGACAAAAATTGCAGACAAGGTATCTTCATATGCAAATATCTATAGGATAGTTTAAAAAAAAAAAGAAATATAAGTTTGCTTGGAAAATCATAAGTAACAAGATTTGCTGATTGCTTCGCTCCCGTAATTTTTCCTTCGCTGAAGTTAGAGTATTACACACCGTTACAAGGCCGTTTTCCTGCTTGTTGGTCGTTTGCTTTCATCGTTGTGCTTGTCATCGTTTTGTTCGGGTCGTAAAATTGTATCTTCGGCTGGGGTGCCTTCACTGGAAAAATCAAAGCATTTTACACATTTACTCTTCGTCTTACACCATAGTCCGAAAATTGCCAAAAGAATCTTGAACAGGTGTGGCGTGTGCGACGAAGGTTCTGTAGCAATGAGTAAATTGAATCATTTTCGGCTCTTCATTGTAGTCATACATACCATGTTCGACCTCAGGCACGAATTTCATTGGGATCTCTGAATTTGACGAGGGCTACATTAAACCACTTTTAAGAAAGCTAATTGTTAAATGACGATAATTCACAGATCGACCGTACGAACAAATCTCTTGATTTACGTTTATCATTTCCCGATAGCAGCGAAAAATCGGTGCCTTGAATTTACTTAATTTTCACGTAACATTTTCCATTTTTAGAGTCCAAGCTTAAGGTAAATTTTTATGTGGTGTAGAGCACTCAGTATCAATGAAATATTTGTGATCTAGCCAATAAACGAAAGCTGTAGTTACTTTTTGAATAATACAAAAAATGCACAGTTACCATTTAATAATTACTTAGCAAGGTAATCGAAATAGTTCCGCACTCCAACAACAAGACAACATTTCATATAAATGTCTTTCTATAATATTCCTACTCTTCATAAATGTATTGGGAAAGTGAAAGCCGGAATATTCATTAATCACCTTTCTGTGCAATTTGAAGACAGCCAAAAAAATGTGGAAATCGTCATCACACGTTAGTTACCAACATGTTCTGCAAATAACGGCACTTTCTGAGCCTTATCGAGTATAATCTACATCTATATTCAACATATGAAAGCACACAACATGGACAGAAACTTTTTATCTCAATTTTCCGCTTTATGATGTCAACCCGTCACTGTACATCACTATATATCGTTAGGAGTACCGAATCTCTCCAGCTATCCCTCGCCCGTTGGCATTACAATCATATTTCTCGTGACTGATCATTGATCCTTGCTGTATTCTTCGGCTTTTGAAAGTACTTTTACCTTTCCATTCCCTAATACCAATGCAGTTTAAATTTAACGTATTTTCAGTCGTGACAATATATGTATTTTTATCTTCACTGTTGTCGTTTGCAGTCAACAGAATCGACGATGTCAAATACCACAAGTGGCGCTGCCGGAGGAGCCAGTAACAAAAGCGGTGGACGTCATCGAGCAACGGCTGGTGGTTGTGCCAATGGTATGCGGAAAGCTAGCTGACCAGCGGACCCTATCGGCCTCGAGCGCTGGCCCGTCAAGGAGTCGCTGCAGCCGATAATAATAAATCGGGTACGGTTGGATCAGAACGACAGCATTATGAATATCACCGGCATCACAGTGATCTAAGCAACCAAATTGCAGGAATTGTTCGTTCTTCGAGGTTTTTTTGCGCACAAGGAGCTTCAAGCCTTGGGTACTGAGCATTCTAGGCCTCCCAATTGTTTCGGTCTCCCCTCGCGCACCGCATCGACGCATGAACTTGTGAATACGAATATAGGGCGTTACAACAAGACGTGTCATTTTGTTGTCATTATGTTTGTTTGTTATTGGGCCGAATAGATTGCATATATAGTGCTGTGGTATAAAGGACGTAAGGTATTGGCATTTTGTTTTGTTCAATTAATGTTTCAGCTGAACCTTCGAAAAAAGCGAAGGGTTAGACCTAAGAGCACTCTTTTACACATTTTCTCGAAATATATGAAGGGGCTGTATTTTCTCACAATTTGTAAAACGCAGAGGCAAGTAAGCTAGGTGGAGCTGGTATAAGAGGACTGGTTAGTGTGACAAGTGACGCCAAAAGTTGGATAGAAGAGAAATATCTCTAGAGAGAGAGAGAGAGAGAAAGAGAGAGAGTAACAGGGGGAGAAATAGATAAAAAAAAGCGCCAAAGACGTCTCGTTTCTGTAAAAGTACGGTCAATGGAATGACATGCGTATTTATGTTGTATTAGCGATGGCGCGAAAAAGACGGGCCCGTCATTGCAAACCATAGTGTCACCTATAAACATGTACGCCACCACCGAAAAGCAACGATTCAAGATTGGCTGAGAATTAACCAACACTTTTTTTCATAAGATGAACATACCACTACTAAATTATATGACCATATATATATATATATATATAGAGGTGTGCTTCTAATTAATATGCAAAAATCCAATAAGCGTAACAGCATATCATATAACTGTGTTTTCATTGTTTGCGTCTTTTATTTTTTTATTATCTCCTTTAAGAAAATATAATTATATTAATTATAATATTATATGGTAATACATAGGATTAGAATATTTTGAGTAGACTACTTTTAGACAATAGAATTGTAAATTTGTTTTTTTGATTATCATCAACACAAAATTCCACACATAGGGCCGTCACTAGAGGATAATTTTCTTTAGGACTATGCTTATAAAAATTTTATTAGTTTATGTATAAAGTTTTTATGCACCCAACAAGTTGATCTTGGCTACCTTTGCTAATAAGTCCAATCGTACAATTTCGTAAACATTAATGTCCATATACTTCGTTGCCAACTGGCATGGCGTCTTGCTAATAATAAGAAAATTTTCCGGTTTGATATTTTAGCTTTAATCCAAGTGCTCGCCAGTTAATAATTGGCAGGGTAATTAAATAGTTTAGATTAGGTTTGATATGTTCAATTCCAAGGTGAGCCTGACGTAAACTGGAATGTAGTTGTACCGTACAATGGACTCTTCAGTAGAAGTTCTAAATAGTTGCAGACTAAATAGTTCGAACGGGAGTTTCTTTCGGGCTGTATTTTGATAATAATAATAGTACATATTTATTAAACTATTTGAGCACAATATATACATAATAATAACATCCTGGATTCAATTTTGGACGGTTTTATGAATTTGTAGAAACATAGTCAGCATTATATCTCAAATAATTATAATAATAACAATGATATAATATGATATAATAATTTACGTTAAGCTACAGAGAGGTTGGTGGAAGTTAAAATCATCTCCCTAAAGAATCTACACTCTGCATAATATCGGTAAGTGTGTTTTGTAAGTGAAACGCCTAAATACAGTAAAAAAGTTGCCGATGCTCATCCAACTTCCATTGAATTTCTAACAGAAGATCCATCTATGTACGGATTCGACTCGATTGTAAAATTGGACCTGTCTGGAGTTGTACATTTTGTCATCCGTCATTTAAAATATTGTCTGGGAAAGTATTTGGTCGTTGCTAGGTTACGCATAAGTAAACCATAACAAAGCAGCTAACTAAACAATTCGATGGGGGCTATGCCTGAGAGGAACATTTTTTGACAAATTAGTTTTAACTGTGCAGAACGTATTAGCCAGTTTCGCAGAATAGAACTCGTTTTAACGGAATATTCGGTACGTCGGTGCTGGGTGACCGCTCTCCATTGAAATTACATACCTTATTTCGATTAAAAGGGTAGATATATACTGTATTCGCAGGTTAAAATCATTGTATTATTTTCGATTAAAGTTAGTCTTTCGAATTTTGACGCTAGAGCTGCCTTGCTAAACATTGCTTCACACAAACTCTAATGCTCCACTAATTGTAGCTCCACTTTAATAACTGGACCCACGAAGGATTAGTTCCAAAGCACTGAATACCGAAAATATCGGCGAAGATGAATTCCAAAACGGCTCACGTAATGTCAGTACTGTCAAAATTCTGCTACACTGCTAACAAATATTGCGTACCATCTCAGAGAAAACCCGAGTCAGCTAAGTTTTTTTCATTTTCAACGACTCATATTCTCTATCTATTATCGATTTAACGACAACCGTCGCATCATCAAGCAACAAAATATAGGAGCATTCACACTTATTATAACAGAGCAAGCACACTCAATTTTCCGTTATATTTTCCACAGTTATTGATACAGCGTTCACAAATAATATGTAATGCAAAATGTGTTATAAAATGCTACATATGTATATATGTGTTTCGCACACCGGAATCAAAAATAAATTAGCGACCCATTCACTGTAATTTCATTATGCCCAGACGCCACGCAGACTGCAATAGTAAACCTAACTGATGTGTATATAATCTAATAGTTGTCGTTAGCCAGGACGTCACAGTTTTCCCTCTTTCCGACACCTGGCCTCACTCCTCTACTTTGGTCCGTTTCTGCAATCGAATTTTCCCGCCTTTCGTACCACACACCCACCCAACCTTCTTTCGTATCCCCTATTGGTTTTCGGGCAATTGCCTTACTGCTCACAGATGAAAAATCCTATTATCATTAGTATGCTAGCTGGTGAGCATATTTACAAAATGGCTCCGAACTGCTTCAGCTAAAGCTGATCTAAAAGTGCAAAGCGCAGCCACTGTAGCTCTTCAGAGCACATATAAACGGGCAGCAAATCTATCAAGGACGAGGGCTACGGACAACCTGATTAAGTTGGCTTGGCCGCGCTGCATGCACTCGCCGCTCAGGGGCAAACCTAGTTAACTAACGCCCGTGAAACTAAAACCGAAGAAATGAATAGAATATATATATATATATGCTATTAATGCAATTGTAACTACCGGATCCATGAGATATTAATCGATGTTACAACTAGGTGCTGTGCGAATGCCACAGACTGAGCTGCTGTCTGATGGAAGAGGCGCGTAGGAATAAGCATTGCTTCCGTGGGATGGTAGTAACAGAGAGTCTTCTACTCTATATGTACGTGAGTGTGTTCTATGCGTGAGGGTTTGGTTTGGCCTATTTCTTAGTTGGTTTTGAGCGAATCTCGCTCAACCTAGTGAGTGTGTGGAGTGAAGTGATCAGGTGGACTGTATAGTACTCTGAAACTGGGCAGCTCACCCCAGTTGTTCTTCTGTGCCGAAGGACGGCAGGTCGCATCGAATGAAGCAGGAACGAACAGTCTTACTCAGTAACTGCGTGACCGCAGACCCTGTCTAGCTCCTGCAAAGTAAGCTTAAACGGAATAGCACTGCATGCATCCCGTTAGAAGGAGAGTAGGTAGCAATGATTGTGAAACCGAATTTCGTTATAGGTAGAGCTGCAGTTACAAAATAAAGTTGCATGATTATTGCTATATAACGCAGTAAGTAATTGAGTCCTATTGGATATGTTGATTATATAGTCATTGCGCTTCTTTTTCCACGATATTTTGAACGGCGTGAGGTACATCTCTTGATAATCAAATTTACTTGTTCGCTTATTTTTTCGAATTATAAAAGGGATAAAACAAGTTAGCAGTACGGAAACTTTGGCGCAGAGAAGGGAAACAGGGTGGTTGAATTCAGAGCTTTGATTTGGTCCAGGAACATTTGGTTGATGCTTTGTTTCGTTTTTTGGCAAAGAAGTATTTGATAGACATCCCAGGAGATTCCTGTACCCCTGCTGCACTGACACTACGGTTCATGTTGTGTTTGCATCTGATGGTCAGCTGGAGGTGAGTACGCAGTTCGTTTCCGCTGCGACTGCAGCTGGGGCGGAAGTCGCTCGCGCTGTGTTTTAAAGATAGGCTTATTGATAATATTGGTGGACGTTGTTTTGATCGTCGTCGTCTACGTTACATAAGTGTCTCGTTGATTCTGAGTTGTCGAGCTAAATATGTGTGACTTATAGAAGCTTATTAGAAAACTGTTTAGTTATAACACCATATTCTCCAGTACGTTGAAACGTTGACTTTTGAGGAAGTGACTGTGTGTGTTCTAACGGAGCAGTAAGCCAGTCGAAGTGCTACAGTGCTGAGGCAAAAAGCAGGCCCTTGCGCTTATTGTCTTTACCCGACTGCATCTGCTAGCACAATGCAATATTGTATAGGAAATTATGAAGACCAGTGCTTTTTTAACCAGAGATATGATAGGCGTATGGGTGATGAGCAGTGCCTCATAATCACAATTTATTTTTAGGACAGGAGGCAGTAGTGCGAGTAAAGATGAAAGTGTCGCGGAAAATCAGGCACGGAAAGAACCTGTTGCGGTTGGGAGGAGCGATGGAGCCATTTTAGGCTGTACGTAATGTACACATATTTACATATACTCTCCCATCTAATAACCACAGCAGGTTTTTGGGATTGTTTAGTACCTCCGGAGTGTTTACGATGTTATCACTCGGAAGTATTAACGGTCATCGGCCATAGATGTAAATGTTTCCTCACGTACTTATGCTCGCAATTGCTTTAGTTGTTATCTGTGTCAACGGCTGTGCACGTTTTGATGTGTCGCTGCGATAGGGCGTAGACAGATGCGTATGACTTACCCTGACGTCGGATCTTATTATTTTCGGTTTTCTTTTTCTGATACTAACGAAACGAATTCTTCGGTTCGTACATTCTGTACTTGTAAACATATATTCGTACCTTACTCGGTTATTTTTTTCCTTCCAGTGTTAGCCCGTAGTTGCCATAATCAAAATGTCTGTGTATGGTTAGATGTAAATGAGATTCTCCTAAGCATCGGTGGGTGTCTAGTTTATAAAACGTCGGACCGTGTTAATCTACTTGTACGATATGAAGCAGGTCAACGCTCAAAAACATCGTAGCGTTTGTGCTCTGCGACGATAGAGCGATCATCTTGCGCGAGTCGCACCGCCATGAGCGCAGCATGGTCACTCTACTCATAAGCTTTCTTAACTGTGTGTGGCATTTGAACAGATAAAGCTCAGAGTGTCAAAGACTACAGCAACAATGTCGAGTACCACTAGCACCATAACGCGTAGAACGCTACTGTTCGAGTGAAAAGAATCGCGTGTCGAGTTATTTAGAACGGACTTTTAGTTCCCAACGATTTCTGCCGCTTCTAGTCTTTCTGATCAGAGTTGTGGTGTAGTTATTGTTTAATCTACGCGGCCGTTTGACAGTTGGACGCACAGTTTTGCCTGGCTTTGCTAACGAGGACGGCATTACTGCTCTTTGATCACCGTGTACACGCTCGCATTCTTCTAGGCTGGATAAGCTGTGTTGTTATTTCTCGCATCGTATTCGAAACTTGCACCCACTGGCGCCATCGACTTGCCCAGTTGGCGGAAGCTATTTGAGTTAAAATGCAGCAAAAAAGGGACGTAGGAATGCGAAAAATATGCGACAGGCCTATGTTGCCACCTACGAAAAAAAAAAAATAGTGAAATATTGGGCTGTTTGAGCGTAAGCAGATGATGAACATGTAATAAATAATGTAGAAGAAACGCATTGATTTTCATCAGTAATAAATATTTTTGCGATGTTCATTATCACTGCTTGGTTGAATTAATGCCCCGAAAATTATATCTGATATTTATTAACAGAACTATTGCAATCGACAAAGCATGAGATGTAGGTGAACGGAATAAGTTAAGCCTTTGTTACCGAACGAAGTGAAAGGCAGTCACCGTTCACCCCTAAAAATTAGTGTGGTGCGTCACCGAGCTGGTTCTTATCTCAAGTATGTACCATTATTATTACTTTTATCTAATAGTGGTAGAAAAGGAGAGAAGCGAAGCGTAATGGCACGTGGTATTGAGTGTTTTGATGTTACAAACAATAAACAACCAAGGACAACACGTCGAAAATATACTGCACGCTGTTGTAGTCGTCTTGAAACTGAGTCGTCTACGTACATTAGATGCAGGAGCTCCAATGCTACCGATCTCGTAGTGCTAGGTAGCTTCTCTATAACGTTTTCTTCAAAATTTGCGTATGTTGTTGGTCATTACAACATACAGCTGCATGGTTCATCCTTCAGCATGCACAAGTGCATCAAATTCGTTTGGATTAATTTTGCGAGTCTGTGCAAGGAGTAAGTGTGCTATCCTGATTGCCGCTGGCTCTATCTGTCCCGACGAACCATCAAGCAGTCGATGTGGAGATCAGGATTAGACTCAAAGTAGTTCGTAGTTTCCCATCGACGACGGCGTCCTGCCATGAACTGTCTAGGCCATCAGCAATTGCTGCTTTTCCTGGCACGCGCGGTTCCTCTATCGCTCACTCACTGACCATCAGCCAAAACCCGAAAGGCATAAGCATTTGAATATTAGCAGTGGAGACTGGAAGCAATACCAAATAAACGACAGTGACAACACAATAAACTGATATGGAAGAACAGATTACCAGAAATACATGATCGCTGTTGTCCTCACCTTATCAGCCGTATCTCAATAGCATACTTATTTGATGAACGTCGCCGTAGGGCCATGCGATCGACGCTGGAAAAGCTTGCAGATGTTCGGGGTTCACATAATCGCTAGTGGCTTTATGTGCCCCGACCAGGCTTGTCCTAGCGACTGGTTTAGGTCTCTGGATTTCTGAAAGCGTGTATGGCCAAATGCCGCTACTTGTTGCCGAAGTGTTTTTGCTACTGACCCTTACTATGCCATAATAACGAGCAAAGCCGACGTTGAATGTTTCTGATGATTATCCCGATGGTTCCACCCCTACCTCTGCTAGTTGCAGCTGCAGCAGTAGCGGTAGGTAGTTGTAGTAGCATTCGCAGAGGTAGCAGGCAGAGAAGTTGTAGATTTACCCTGGAACGGACCATCGTCCATTTACTAGAAGCAGTAGCAGTTGTAATGGCCACCAACTAAACAGACCCAGAGGGCAGCAGCAATGACGGCAACAGCTCGTCTGAAGGAGTGGAAGATTTTGCCTGTTTTTCTCGAAAATGATTGTGGTTTCTCGCTTTCTCCACGTCTACGTCCGGGGACTGTCATCTTCCGCGCTGCCGCCTCCAGTGTAGCAGTGGCTCGGCGCTTGAGTGATTGCACTGACTGCACTGTGGCTGTGCTCTCTTCGTTCTCAGAATCAGAAGCCTAGTAGTACTGCTTCGTAGTATCAAGGAAGGTATTAGTAATGCTTAGCTGAAGCTGTGACACCATTTGGCGATGTTCTTGTTTGCGGCTGTTGAAGTGGGTGACCTGCGAACTGTGTCAGAACTGAATGCGATCGACGAGATGACTAGTGAATGGACTTCGTCAGGGCGGAGAAGAGCGGACGGGTGGGTGATCAGACGGAAAAACAAAAAGCCAATCGGTAGCAAAAGGAAAAAGAAACATCGATAATACCATGGCGGAACAAGATTCAAATCGATATCTCAAGGTGGGTCGTTTGTCTGCATTTTTTATTAAGCCTCGCCTGTGACTGTGTAAGGTGCTTTGTTCGCTGCGCCTTCTAGCTCCGTTCATCTCGACTGGATGGTGCTGTTGTAGGCAATTCTTCATTTTGACGATTCAGTCAACGATATTCTGCCATGTGTGATTGTTGCGATCCGTCGCCATCACTATCACCATTTGCGACTGCCACACCAACAGCTGTTATTGCTAAAATTGTTAGTGATTTAATAGTAATTGCTGGAAATGTGCTGGCAAATGGTTAAGGCTAGGCAAAGATCCCAGATAGGTTTGCAACATTGGAAGAATATGATTTATTATAATAAAGATGATAATGATGAACTTAATGGAAAACATTTGCTTTACGGCAAGTTATGTCATAATAGTATCGAATAGTGACAGAGCACGTGCTAGCGGCACTCAAGGGCGGTTACCAGGACAGATCAGAATGGGACACCAAAGAGATGCCATACAAAGTGATGCGTGCCAATGGCGAAAAAGTGATGGCAGTATTCAAGCACTTTCACTCAGGGCGAATTTAATTTTAACGTGTATTTCTTTTCTTTATAGAAAGGCAATAGTTTAAATGGAGAAGTTTTGCTGAATCGCATTTGTACTCAGCTGCGGGAATTTCATGGTGCAGTACTGGCAGATACAGAAGTAGATTAAGTTAAAAAATTGAGATGGCATGTGGATGCAATCACTTGTTAAGGGTCATTAGAATTCAGAAAGTTAATGCTGGCTGAGCATTGGTATTAGACTGATCAGTATTTAAACAGAATAAATATAATACGGAACACCGTTTCCGTTTTAAACGTTTGCGCTTTAAGTTTGTTTTGGCTTTGAACATACCTCTACTTCTTTTGACGATTATTCATATTAAGGAAGCCTCATTTCATATCAATTGCTACAAATAAGTACCACCATCGTTAGAAAGGCATGTTTTTTTTTAACTTTTCGATTCAGTCGAATCATTTTGTTATAAGAATTATTTATCATGGGTCGCCGTTACTTCTGCAGGCATAAAAGCAAAAGCCACTTACAAAAACTAGGACAATAAGTTGCGCTTAGCAGACACTGCCTACTTCTGGCGACAGTGATGTAGCACAATAATTATGATTTGCTATTATTAATTTACAAATGTATGTGATGACAATTAACAATTAAATATTAACGGCACTTTTACATTCACCAATTAGATCTTTTCTCCAATGTGAACTGATTAAAGTAAGTAATAGTAGTGATCCAAAGCAAACTATTCAGTGCTTAATAGCTGCCCAGCAAGACATTGTTCGTGCCATTTAAATCAACATGGTGATGATCATACGGATACGCCTAACAAAAGAATAATACTGAATAACGAAATTTGATGCTAAAGATATTAATTTAAACACTGTTATGCATTATAACAAAACCTTATTCATATAAATGTACCAATGGTATTGAATTTAATAACATACTAATCACTTCCATTTCATGTATGGATAGAAATGCTACGTCTAGTGTCGAGCCGGGCGTGTTTTCCACGAACATGTTCTATATGTAACTTGATTATTCTTTCCTACCTCGCAACTTTAGCAATTATCAGAAATATGTTGAAAGCGTTAGTGTATTGTGATATTTGTGATAATAATAAGGTTTCTGTTATGAAGTGTTTACTGACATCTTATGGCATTCAAAATATGAACGCGTGTTTTTCTCTTTCAAAGACAGTTCATGATTTTTGGAAAATCCTTACTTAAAAATGTCTAATCTTATTGTTTGTTATGGTAAAATAATCAAAAATGAAGAGATTATTTTTATGTAGCGGACGCGTCTATATATATGCTATCACTAGTTCTCTTCCTGAAGCATAGCTTCAATGAGGCGGTAGAATTTAACATGCAAAATGAAGCTGGGATAATATAATCAACATAGTCAATACGTTCCGCGGTCAATCATTGGTAGAAGAAGCCTTCTTGGTATACTGATCATGTTCCATCTGGCGTTAATCCCTAAAAACTTTCGACTGGCTATGCACGTGATGATATCTCATCCGGCCATTATTTGAGGATTGGTAGTTACCGATTATGAATCAATTTAAACGCTATAGAAAGGAGAATTAATAGATTTTTAGAAGCTATAGAAAAAAGTCACTGATTTTGACACATAAAATGTTACCACAGTGTTCGTTTTTGCAGCGAAAAATATTAAATTGTACTGAAATTCTTCCAGTTTTCAAGTTTATACGTAGACAAAGGCCAATAACGATTAAATAAACAAATTATATTCTTAATAGTTAACTATGGTTTAGTTACCTGTGTTCACAATAAAATAATTATGTATATAGGTCCTTCATTATTTGGCCTTTGTATCTGCTTCGTTCTATATTTCGTGTTGTTTTATGTAAGTTCACATTAATTCATGTACTTAATGAGAAGAGTGAGGCGAGCATAGTGCGTTGTTATAAACGAGAAAAGGTCTGCGCTCCAAAGGCGCTGTGGCATACGCTGCGGTGCGCACAGCTCGTTAGGGGAAAAACGTTAGAATACACTCATGACTGCCGTAGCTAGGCCAATGCAGATGAGCAATAGATACAATTTTTTCATAAAGCCATGGCGAATATACAACCGATAGTAGCGGGCCACTACCACTGCTATTATCGTAATTTGTTTGTCATTACATCACAAATAGGGCGCATAATATTCTTGTTAGATTGTCGCATGACGAGTTCCATCCACTTCGTAATATTCGAACGGTCAGACCTGTACGGTGTAGCCCGCCTTATTCCGGGCTGAGGACTTAGCAGTACGCTTGCAGTGTTATCAATCATATCTGGATAAATGTTACTGGGTTAGCCGTCTACCTCGATGTTGACAGTAAATTGGTCGATACGTAGCTGGAGCAGTTATAGCAAGTTTTTCAAAATTTTGGCTAATGATATTTTGAGATAAACTAAATAGAACTGGATCTGAGCAAGATCGATAATACCTACCATGATATATACGTATGATGTGTTCAAGGAGGGCCATGTGCATTATATCGCTAGCAATATAGTGGCATTTCGCTACGGAGTGCAAATCATGGTCGCAATGGGCGGCAAATAGGGCAGGCCAAATCTGGTATACACAATTTGGTACATACATATACTCAGTCCCGCCAAGAACACGCATGCGCTATACATTTTCTGTGAATAGGAAATGGTTATATATCTGACCAATTCGCTATGTGAACCACATTTTGAGTGCATCGCGATAACAATATCAGATGAAACAGCATCTGTTTATTTTTGCAACACGTTAGTTTTAGTTTTGTGATGATTAAGTTGAGCCATAGTCAAAAATAATTTATAAAACGGCTATCGGCCTTATATTACTGGCTAAGATTTTTTGCTATCATGATGAATAATAATGGTATTTTCCATCTGACCTAAGTTTGCCGTCTGCAAATCGTTGATTGTTGAAGTGCTCTATTATTGCCAGCAAAATTTATAATATTATTTAAACACGACGCGTTATCTTTTTGCTTTCTACGTCCAACGGTGAAATAGGTGCATAAAGCGGCTGGAGGGGTAGAAAGCGGCAGGTTTTTTTATTTCAGGGTCGAAGAAGGGAAAACGACGCACGAGCTAGCAAACGGAAAGGAATCCAAGGGAGAACTGGTGACTTAAACCTTAAAGGGAAGATATAGGAAGTGACCCGCTTTTTTCCCTGTTTAGTGACGTCATCGCACTCCCGACAGATTTTCTGCAACTTTCTGTTGAAATGACCGATATAGTTTGGCTGAAACCTTTATTAGATTGTCTTCAAGTAGCGCGCGGAATGCAGACAGCGAATCAGACGTGATAGTTCCACCGCTTATGTCTGGCTTTTGGTTTGTCAACAAATCTAAATGCCATTGAGGACTGTGATCGTCGACTGCTTGGCTTTATTTATTTTTAAGAACCTTAAGTTGGGTAATTTTTGATAAAAGGATGTTATATACTTTCTGTTAATAGAGAATAGTGGTAACAGTAGCTCTTTGCATTATTTGTAGCTTAGATCTGCAATTATTCTAGTTCTATTCTGCTAGTTTTAATAAACCACACCAATTTGTTGTGAATGTTTACACGAGGAAACGCCATCCATGGTTTACACAACGAGCAATAACATTTGAAGCCGTTACCTTTCATTTGCCTCAGAAAATCGGTACATATACAAACTCAAAATGAAATATCCAGTTCTCGTTTTACATAATTCGGACGTTAATTTTAACATTTTGGTAAGTCATCTTCGTTAGCTCTTTGCCTTTAGAGAGCCTAATCTTAAAGAGTTGACTTTTCGAAAAAATCATACGGAAAAAGTCGCATTTAACGATAAACTTTTCACTATGAGTTTTCCGTGACCACTTCTGTGATCACAAACCCAGTCGTTTTAAGCTTTTCGATGCGATGGCGCAAGAAATTATTGAAGTTAGGGCATAACGAGTTAATTTGAAACTTAGATAAATCAGTATCATCACAATGGGCTCTCGTCTATTGCAAGAACCGGCGATGTCCGTATTTACGCTAACTGTTCGGCATCATAAGAGCATAAAAGAAATTGACAACTACTAATTGCATTCACACTGAACAAATGTGGTTGTATGGTGAAGCTCAGTATATTTAGCACTCATATGTGAATACAGGGCGGTAATTCTTTGCAAAATTTTAACTTCCGTCAAAGTTTACGATCCAAGTATCATTACGATATGCTCTAGTCGCAGTTGATAGCTTTTAGCGATACTTCTGTGTTCAAAATGCGATGATATTTCATGAAGCTCTAACAGGATGCTATATGGAAATCGTGACAAGGCATTCAGGGTGACAATACTGATGCTCAAGTTCATACACCCAGTGTAGCTTAACTTCCTGGATACCCGGGACATTTTTTAGGTGTATCTGAGCAATTCAAGCTTTGTGGAAGTGATCGTTGACGCTATTATACAGTAGAGGTCGTGGATGTAGCAATGGTGTATTGGGCAGGTTATTGAGTTATAATATTTTTGAGATAAAGGAATCTTTTTTTTTAATTTCAATTTACTTATCTATTTCTTGTTCACTGGTTGGTTTCCTTTTTTTTTTATTTGCCCTAATATTGGAGATGTCGGACAAACTAAATAACAACAAAATACGAGCAGCTTGTTGATGGGCGTCGTTTCGTGTGCTAATTCGCTCACTCAGTGTGTCGCAAACGAAACATCATACTTATACAGAGCTGATAACCAGGTATCCGCAACAAATAAGAGAAACTGAATATATATATCTGTCATCATTAATCTATTATCTTTTGTGAAGTCTTGCTTCCCACAGGATCAGTTATTAGGCTAAGTAGGAAATTTTAAAGCATGAACTGAACTCAACCAAATAAACAGTTAAGTTCGGTTTAATCGGACTGCTTCAGTGTTAAGTTAAAGCGGGGTGTAACGGTGATGTCTAAGTATTTGTATTGTGATATATACGCTGATCCAAGGCATGATCAGTTAATTTATAATGACTAAATTTCTGTATGCGTATACGTAAACGAAATTAATCATTTCCTTTATTATATTTCGTTTTTCGAATAGCTTGTCAAGGCCAAAAAGTGACAACTTTCATCATATTTTTCAGGACGGTTTTGTAACCGTTAGTATTTTATTGAGTCGACTTATATTGTACGAGTGGTTACAAATAGTGTTTTTAATACATGCCAAGAAGTGCACCGTTGCCGGGATAATTTCAATAAAACGTCATTAGCCATTGGTTGTTTCTTACCTCCCTGCTTATCGTATCATCGGCGTTCTATTTTTTCTTGATAGGTCCTTCCATGATTGCATAAAAGCGACCCGGCCACATTATTATTTACATAAGGATGATTTTTGTGCTCGTCACCAAAAGCGTACCAGTAAAAAACGAAGCTACCTCAAAAGTTTACGCGCAGTTATATCAAATGTATCCTCACCCGACTTCCCGTAACAAATTATGGCTCTTCCTTGTACGCGCTGCCGGTCGATAGCGGATATTTTAGACTTGGAAGTCGATCAAAGTTATTATTTGTGTATATAATCGCTGAACGTGTTACCAGACTGGCTAGCAATATTCGTCATTCACCCGTCGCAAATGGTCTTAGTTTTCAAAAGGGGAACTGAAATTACAAAGTTCAAAATTTCCAAAGGCAACATAGACCAAAAATAAATGTGTAAAATAACAACGATATTCTTGTATTTCACGATTCACTTGCAGACGAAAGTAAGACGTCCCTAAGGTAGCTCTGCAGGCATCATATTGACGATGGGTATGCACATATTCATCCGTGGCCAACAACGTAAGATGAGCTAACACCAAAGTACCTATTAATAATCCAGTATCGTAGTAGGCTCATTTTATTAGTGGCAATTAGTCAGCCATTTCTGAAGCAGTATAAGCGCTATCTAAACCAGCAGTGTCGACGATGGCCACAGTAAATCGTCAGTCTGGCAGAATGATGACCTCGATGATGAGTAAATCGTTTTCGTATAATGACCAGCGCAGCTTTTCTATATCTAGACGCGTGTGTGTGTGCGTGTGCTTGTGCATCAGCTTCTCGGTACTCAGGTGCGTCGTGCAGTCAGCGCAGACGTTACCTATAATGGGTTAAACGGCAGCAAAATGGACAACGTAACGCGCGCGCGCCAGTAACCAAGGCATGCTATTAATACGCCGGCCGGCAGACAAGCCGTTTGTCATTTTTGCCTCATTTATTTGTCTATCCTTCCGTAGTGGACTGTCTGACTATTTGACTACACAGTATCGTATTGCCTGAGATTATGTTATGAAGTCAAGCAATAACAATAGTCATTTTGCTACTTCTAGTAGAAGTGGTAATCTATAAACAAGAGTGAATTTCTGAAACTAACAGTGCGGCATCATTTTCAGAATGGTAGCTGGTTACAGTGCCAGCGATCTTATTAATACAGAGCCTGTCAGTTAACTGCTATTTTGCATCTATCTTTTACCGGCTATATAAATGCTGTTACCTCAATGGTTGCCCTTAATGGTGCGTACCGCGTGCTACTCTAATAATAATAACGATAATGACAACATCAACAAGCATAAAACGGGAAAAAATCCCTCAAGAGATTCTATTAGTGAATTTATTCTTACTGAAGTATTGCACCGCCAGAGGGTAAGGGCCATCTTACAAGGGTACAAGGCCGCTAACGGCGACCGTTAGCGGCCTTGTACTACGGTTAGATTCTCTCAGCGTTAACTTCGCCGTAAAACGTGTACAATAGTGTAAAGTGACAATTATAGCAACCGCGATAACAATAACGGAAGATACTCAAAATGATAACAGCTACAGAAACCACAACTGAAACGGGAATAGATAGATGGTATCGTCACGTAATTAAAGCAATGCTGGCTATTTAACGTACTATATTGTACATATATCTCAGATTAGGGGAGAAGACTGCATGTACGTTTGAATAGATAGGACGTTGACTACGTTTACATACCTCTTTCGTGCGTCGTGTCTGACAATTGTTAAGGCTGGCGTATACTCTTTCATCGTAGCCTAATCTGTTCATGCGATATTTTTTCTATGGTCGGCTTGACGTCAGTCTGCATGAGAGTCTGATGCTCCACTGATCTTCCTGTTATATTTTCCATGATTAGCCTTAATGTTAGAACGCTGGTGTTGGCATACTAATCCAGGTGCCTATACGATGCTTTCACTCGCCAACAAATGCTTTGTTGTCGGTTAAAGTGCGTTAACGCGATTTGTCTAAACAAAAACATTGAGGATCGCGGAGGCTTCCGGACAGGGAATTCGTATATCGTCTGACGTTTTCGTACGTTTGTTTTCTGCGATTGCATGAACACTGTACACGGACCAAAGAAGACTGTTCGAGCAGTGTAACTGCACGTGAAACTGTGTGTGTCGCGTTATAGGATCGTACGTGGCCTCGCATTGCTCGTATAGCGCTTTTACCATATTTGTTTGTGCTTTCTTAAGCTCGCCTAAAAACAGGACCAGAAAATAGTGTTCTTGTGTACGTGTACGAAGTAGCTCAAGTGTGGTGTGATCCTTTTCGTCGACAGTTGTATCGTCAGTTTCTTTAGCAACGAAGCGACTATGTTTCTACGAACCTAATGGTCACATGGAAGATAAGCGCCGCTGCAAACTTGCAAATGCAATATATAGCTACTATGAGCAGGTGCCACGTTTCCTTCCAGCTAAACAAACAAGCCACTTTAAATAAACACTTTCATAATTGGACAAACAGCGCGAGAGCCGGCACTGTTTGCTATTATCTTACGTACTTCTGTCTTGACTCCCCTTGACAATATCATTTGGTAGAATGAAATCGAGCATAATCAAGTTTATATATGTACACTACGCTGCTGACTTACATACCTAGTGGACGTTAGATCGAAGTACGGAGGATCGGTGTGGTTGACGTGGACAATTTCAAAATAAGGCATCATAGGTAGATCTGCCCGATCGCTCGTAAACCAACCCAAACTCAATAAGTCGGACGTCCAATCACATTTTCCAAGTAAAAATCTTGATAAAGCAAATTCTGTATTGAATAAGAGAAACGCAGTTATCTACGAAGCGCCTAATCGTAGTTCCTTGCGCAAACGATTTCGCTTCGATATAGTCACTGTGGCTGGGGCTGATTGGTTAGCTCTGTTGCTAATCGGCGACTTAAATATAAGGTACTAAAGATGAACAAGTAGCAGAAATTCGAAAACAAGAGCCATCAACATCGCAATAAACAATTTTACCATCTGCTTCCCTTTTTGTTTCCTGCTTCAACAAAGGGCTATATTAAAAAATAATTCTTCAGCGGTAGATACCAATTTTTGTTGCTGTAATGGGTGGTATTTTAGTTGTCATGTTGTCACGCTACCAGTGAAGTGCAAAAAGATAAGGAGCGCAATTTTGTGTGGCGACAAGAACCTACTATGTAAAAGGCGCACATTTAAGAACGTATTCGTATAACATTGAATAGGTTGGCGGCACAATGAAGGAAACACACGACCGGGCTAACGCTGCGTTTGCTGCTGCTGCTGCTTGGCTAGCGTGAAATGGTGCACGAACAAAAGTAAATACCGCCATATTACGTTGATCGTCTCGATCGTCGTTTTACCGGCCGTCTTTCCCGGTTTGGGCCGTTGTTGACCCTGTGGGGCGGATATCTTTCGAACGGCCGAACCTACGACACAGTGTAGGGCAACGGGACCAAAGTCCTTCTTTGTACTCCCTAACTACCGTCGTAGACCAATAGTTTACTTCAACTATGACACACAGGACATACCGTCCGATCCCTCAGCATAGCGAAACGTGAAGGACGTTGACGACGAATATCGTCGGGGTCTTGGTGCGCGGATAAAAGCAGTTTTCAGAGCTCCGTTCGGCTCTGATGTTTTCTACTAGCTGTCTTTCATCTTTCCTCTCACCGTTGATTCTACCTATGTGGATTCGAGAGTCAACGAACGAACGACATTTCCGGTCACATCGAAGATAGCTGGAAAAGCTAAGGAGACAGCTGACAGGCAAGACTATATATCTGTCAGTAGGCGCATAAAGACGCGAACGTACCTTACGAAAGGTCCGTGTGGAAGCAGAGCATGGTTCCTAAAATCAGAAAACAGTAGGAAACCCATATTTTCCGAGTGAAACCACCAGAGAGAGAAGGACATAGAAAGCTCAAAGCACGTTCAAAAAAAAGATCCAGAATTTCTTAAAGGCTGACAATTGGTGATAGCAGTAGCAGTGGTATAAGTAATATATATAAGTATCAGTATACGTTTAAAAGGTTTAGAAGTTTATCGTCAAGAGGTATTGTTCGCTCCGTACTGCTAGCCATGGCATTTGGGCTTCGAAACATGGAAGGACATACATGCCATACAACGTAGAAGAAAACGCCTACAGATGAACTATGTTTAATTGCAGATATATCAAATGGTAACACTTGAAGAAGGTGGTAGAAGTAGAATAGTGAGGTAACTTGGGTCTGCTAAGGAATTCAAGTAGCTAAATTTATATTGTACACGACTCTTTGAAACTAAGCAGCGAAGCTTATAAAAAGGAGTGAGGAGCACTGAGTCGCACAATTTGCGCAAAGCTTTACTCAATCATTTTGCCGATGAACATAGAAAATATTCGTTTCGAAATAAAGCTGGGGTTACTGAATGCTAGACTATGAGAGAATCAATTATGACGAAGGCTATCTTAATTAAATGACCTTATCTTTGAATGATATGCTACTGTATGTGAATTGTCGTACTTCCTTCATTTTCTAACAAATGGTGGAATTTGCCAAGATTATGAAAGGAAGAACAATTTGCCAAGTCAATCTTGGGCAATAAATCTATACATATAAAGTGGAATAACTAATTTCTTACGAAAAACGGATACAAGAAATGGTCTTGCGTCTAGAAATGTCCCAGTATATGAAATCATTTAGCCCGTATTCTAATCACTACTTGGATGATTCAAAATCTATAAAGTACTGCAGACAGTAACTAAGGATAACCACTATAGATTATAGATGTTAAGTGTTTATAGTGGTTACATTGTATTTTTAGGGCATTTTTCTTTAATTCATCGTTAACGATGGTGACGCTATGCTTAATTACTTGCTCACGTATAAGTGTATTACGTTATACATTAATGACGCTCAGTTTCTGTGGTACCTAAATATCTCCAAGTAATTCTTCTGGTAATTTCGGAGCCTTTGCTTTAGGCTAACGAGTAAATGATTTTAAAGTCGTAGTTTGGAGCCAGACAGACTCGTCTGGTAGAAGAATTCCGCAATATGCAAATTAACCCCACAGGAAAATTTCTGTAAAGATGGGTGATATCAGCAAATAGGCCCGTGATCTCAAAGTTCGGTACGTTCCTCTGCCATTTGATTTTATTGGCAATCGGTTATTTCCTGTATTTAGACTTAAAATAGTTATTTGCATCATCTCACTTGAAAAGAAGGCCATTTTGGATCAAGCCATATGTCCAACCACTGGATTCTAATGGTTGTTTTCTTCTATGTGTATGTTTCTGCTTTTCCTCATCGATTTACAGGAGTAGCAATTGCTGCGGTTCAGTGAACGGATCGTCGTTCGTTCTTGTCTCGCGGGCGGTGTATTCTTCGTTTTTCGCGATCTGTCGCTGCAGCCTTTGACACCAGCATCGTCGATAGAGGCGCCAACGCTGAAACGATGGCTGACAGTTGGGCTGGTGCCGCGCTGAAAATGTGCTGGCCCTTGTGACAGACATTGGAACACTTAATTGTTCATCAGTTACGATTGTAATAGGTTTGTTGTAAATGTTGCGTGTGGAGTAAACTGCTCCAACCAACGTCATTCGAAATGACAAACTTCACAGCCCGAAGGGAAGGTCGACAACAATCTAACAACTGCCGCTATGATAATCACAACAGAAATGACGCCAGCAAAACGATTCTTATTGGGGTCGCTGCAGGTACGAGTTTACAATACGTTTGTTTCGAGCAACCTAATCCTCACTGAAATCATAGATAATATTTATCACTGAAGTAAACTTCTGTTATTACCATTATTGTGCCAGCCTTTGTCTCATCCTATCTCTTCCTTCACGTACTATGGTGATGCTTTGTTTATTCTGGTTTGTTCGAGTCAGTGCAGGTTGTTAATATTGGATTTGGCGTTTTTGGGCTTTGATCTGATGAGCAAATAATACAAATAACGCAGTGTCAATTTCATATGTAAATTACAATACATCACCTAGTTCACCTGTCCACAACGGTTTCCTGTCATATTTTGATAGATAATCTCCATTCTGAAGATGGTGGACCGTACCTCTGGATTTCTTTACTCTTCACTCAGATACTGGGTAACAGAACAGAATGATGAAATGAAAATACCATGAAATAGTTTTTAAGTAGGATGACTGCGTATTGATCATAACCGAATGCCGAGGCTTGTAGCAGTAAAGCTACGTTGCGTAAAGGCCCTGTGTTCTGTGGTTGAGTTTCTCCTTTATGATAATCCCGATAAATCGGTCGTTTTGGCGATGTACACGCAGGCAGACAAGCAGATATTGTCGGCTCCATTGATGTAGTCTACCATCGACTACTGCAGCCTATGTTCCTGATTTGCCACTGCCGTATGGGCGATATGAGGAACAAAAGGCTAGCTCATTACACCCAGTTTGCTACGAATTGTACACTGACCTCGTAAGCATGTTGTGTATTTTTAATGTAGACAAAACGTAACTGTTCTTGATCGTTGAAAAATTCAATAGTAATTCTGCTATCATGTAAGGCGACCTCCGCACGTGGCCTAATTGTCGAGAGTGTCATGCAGTTCCTATAGATACCTACACATTAGAGAACACGGATTAGATACCACTCGTTTCATTCTGTTCTGCCAGAACGCAATTCTAACCATTTAATAAGTTGGCGACCAGCGTACAAGCTGCATGACTGGTAATGTTCCAGCAGGTCAAGGTCAATCAGAATATCACAAATTATATAAAAACAATTCGATCATCTTTCTTGTCCATAATCATTCAATCAGTGTATATATAATCGAGTGGTAAACGAGCACTCACTTCAACGGGGGTATCGTCACTTTTGTGAAAACGTCCCTCACAGTGCACTTGCAGCCATGGCCCCATGATGCCATATTCGACGAACGTTCAGGTAAAACGATAACTTCTAGCGAAGTTACACAAAAATGAGTAAAACAAACACAACTTATGCTTTTTTCACTAGCGACTTTCTTGCTTGACTCTCTGTTAGCGCCGTTAGCATTCGCATCGTTCATGCATATAACTGTTTGGCCATATCTTTGATGAGATTAGTAGCGGTTCGTTTTGAAGCGTTAGACACTTCAATGATGACTATGTCACAAACACACAGAATATACTAGATGTCGCATTTAATTAACGAAAAGTGATTCGTAAAAAGGGTTTTTCAAGTTTTTTTTGCCATCTTGACGTGATCGGCGCAATTTTGATGTTATTATTAGATGATGTAGAACAATTAACGATCGTACAAGTTTGATTATGTGGCGTAATTGTTTTACGAAACATCAGCAGATTGAGTAAAATGGAAAGAATTTCCAGCGCTACTGTGTGAAGCGCTGTTCCGCAAACACGTTTTGTAACTTATCACATAGGAATCATATGTATGTTTATTCAGTTTATTCCAACGATATACAGTATAGCGGCTTTAGTATTAATTCTAGTAGGTTTTATAAAAGATGGACCGCGTCTTGGTAGATCTGGAGGTTGACGACGACGATAACCATTAATATTAGATAGGTAATTAACACGTCTGCTGACTGTCTTATGAGCACACTTACAGACTTTTGTTAGCAGTAACGATAGTCCGTCCATGAACTTATAAATCGGGCTTGATCGACGAATAGTAAAAGTTGTATGTCTACAGTTCAATCAACGAGCGCTTGCCAGTCCCCATATTCATTCCTCCGAAAGGCATCAACACCATTTCTGTAGCAACGATGCATTATTATTATGTTCGTCTTCTACTGGCTATGTCGTGATCAGGCTGAAAAGCAAATAAACTATTACAGATATACTTTACTAACGAAATAACTCTAAATAAATAGACTGGTAGTCTATCTACCTCTGTGGGATAAATGAGCGACACCATTACGAAGAACAGCCAGTGCACGTTAGTGTACGCGCGCGTTATCGAACCGTTCTTGTTCCCGTGTTGTTATCAATGGGACACTGCCAAGCAACCGGGTCAGCTTTCCCGTTCCTTTTGCCGCTGCTGCCATTACTTACCTATAATCTCTCTGTATCCAGATTTGCTCACCGAACCACGGACAGGCAGACGTCCGATGGCCGCCCTGCTCATCCAACGACAGTAACAATGGTATGATTCATGTCACTCTTTGGCTTCGCTTTATGATGACGGGTGCATCATGAATGTCGCTCTGGTCTCGTCACGGCAACGACTCATTTATTATTATTTATTACGGCAATGACTTATTTGTTAAGTCATTATGGCAGTTAGTTGCAGCCGGTTACTGTTTCCAATTTTGCTTTATTCTTTATGCTATACTGGCGTCGTGAAACGATGCGCTGACCGCATCGGTGCAGATTGCATGCCACTGCTGCTGTTGTTGTTTATTACCGAGCCTCTGTGTAACAAGGGCAAATATTTAGAAGCGTAGATAGCGGTCATAACGATAAGAACGATCAATGGTGCTAGTGGTAACCATGGCAGGCAATAGCTACTAGGATGCAGTATGTAAATTTAAAGTAAAAGAGACTTTTAGTAACAGTAGCTATCTTTTGTTTTCTATGTTGCACTTATACAAAACTGATTAAATGAACGGCTCACTAAGGAACAAGAATTCACGTAGGGATCGAATGTTGAAGTAGGTCGAATTTGCGCCTAGCAAGGCTAGCATAACCTATATAAACCTATAGAAAACCCTATAAAAAAACATACAGTCTTATTACGTTTAGTTCGGTGCTTTCGGATTTTGCTATGGAGCGACTTGAGAGAGGTGATTACATGTCTCACGTTTCTTTTTCCGTGAGGGGTCAATTTTTCGACGGCTCGTATGTTTTGAGGACGGCGCCATATATTGTGTGCCCTACATGTCAACGGCAGGTGAGTCTATTATTTGACGAAGTCTTTCTATCGTCCTTCAACTATGCACACACTTACAGTTGGCACTAGTAGTGGCCAAAGGCTGCTGTTGGCATCGTTAGACCAGCAGTAATAGCCAATATGCCAATGACTCCATTGTCATCCGTCGTTTCGGACGATACGAAAAAAAACTCTAAAAACACAGATAAATGGGACAGGATCAGCAGAAGGACAGATCAATGATTACAGCGTATCAGGACGTTAATACGAATTCCCCTTGCTTCCGATTGACGAGCTACTGCAACAGTGACTTTTCAGTCGGAAACTACCATGTTGTTGTGGTAAATTGCAACCTGGCCTGCTTGATCAGCGGGGTCTATCTGCCGAGTTGGCAGCACCGTATCGAACGATAATTTCAATGTTGAAAACGTTTCATTAAGTGGAAACGGAGACAACTGCTGAGAAACGGCATAGATATTTCAGAGATGATTCATGCTACGATCTTGAAAAACTATGGATTTATCGGTTTTATCGCCAATAAAAGCTGGCTGTTCTAGCAACAAGGGAATATTTAGAGTGATCTGCTACAGTATGATCTGGAAATTTTTTGTGACATATTTTGGTGCGATGGGAGAATCGTTCAGATTCAGTTTGCGTTACTTCGATTGTTCTATAGCGATGCAGGAAATCGAATTTCCTAGGACATGATAACGTCTAGGTATTCCTAAAGATAATCTTCTATTAGGCCTTTTGCATAAAGCGTGACATTGTGAACTTGAACGTTTCAGTCCTTTTTCCCGGATGTAGCTTCCTATTTTCGGTTGAAGCGTGAACCACTACCCCCCCTAGATTTTCTGTCGTTTGGATAGCAACTTATTTACCCCACAGCTGCAAAACTCTGAAATACGAGATTCTATGAACCTTCGAAAGATAATTCCATTATCATACTGAGATTGGAACAGTTTTTCTATTGAGAAGTTGTCATGATTAAAAAAAAATGGTAATCTGTTTTATAGTATGATGATTGGGGAATAGCTTCAAATTGTAACTCTGAAATTTTTCCACTGCGATTATTGCGGTATTGGGTCGGAGGGTTGATAGAAGTAGCTTACTTTTATCCACTAATCTTGTCTGCTTCACGCAAAGTTCGTTTGTATATTCGTCGTCTCTAACTGCTGACGGTATAGTGCAAATGTAATCGACTAATTCATAAAACCATAGCAGAACTATGCGCTTGCTTTAGGCTGGTGGCCAATTGGCTCTGCTGCATGCGCCCGCTGTCGTAAGAAATCTGTTTCCTATCATGAATTGACAATTTAGTGCAAGAATAGGTTACCGTTTTTACGGGATAGCAGGGAGAATTAAACGTCTCTGTTTAATTTAATTTGTCCATGTTTTGCCTTGACATCGATTAATATTTTTGCTTTTTTTTTTACGTACACTGAACATGAGTGCTAACACCCGTGCTCTTTGAGATAGGGCGGCTTCCACCACAGCTCTAAACCCTCTCGATTGATTTGGCATGAGACTCATTCTCAAGTTAAATATTTTCTTTCCGAAATCTTTAAGCCGTCTGCTCACAATGTTTCTAATCATAGTAGAACCTTCACCGAATACAAGGCTTTATACGCCGAGCTGTTTCTGCTGCTGTAATTCCAAAATGGACCCATATTCGTAAACCGCTCGAATTTTCTTATTTTTCATGATCCACTATAACCCATATGCGAAAAGCCCGAGAGGCGATATCCGACTCAGTGGTCTTTGATGACAAAGAAAGAATACAGGGACATTTCGAACGCAAGAAAAAGTGCCACAAAAGATTGCGCTGTTCTAAAATAGCCCCGTCTTCTTCGTTTGTCACGTTTCAAGCTGAACGACCTAATACAACGTTTAGTGAAAAAATCTGGGATTTTTTTGGAAATGCATCAGATTGCTCGAGCGGTCTAATCATGGCTAAATGCATGGAATTGTCATGTAAAATATTTTCTGATAATACATCCAGGCAAGGATAATTTTTATAGTGGCGCCACGTTCGCTACTGTAAGTGTCATTATTACGAATATTTCGCACCATTGTCAAAATGACAAAAATTTTAGCCATTTAAAAGTTAATGGGCTTCTTTGTTGAATGTTACGCCTCCTATTGACGCTTGTTTAAATCCAACTGGACGGTGAACCAGTGAAGTTTGCTACCGACGGTTCTTCTATATGAGAGCTGGGGATTACAGAGAATGATAAATAATCCATGGGAATTACGAATCATTCTAATGGTACAGAATGATTTCATGTAAATTTTGTTGACTAGAACTTTAAAATAGGATCACTGGTACGAAGTCCAAATCTGATTAAGCCGTTATAAGCTATAATGATTCGGATCGATCAGTGTGGAGTCATCTTCTCTGCATATCCCATTCTGATTTGAACCTTCGCTGTTTAAAGGCCGTCGACTCAAGGAGCTTCGCGCAGCACCTCGTCATCGAAATAGAATGTTTCAATTTTCTTCTTACTACCGTATGAAAGTACTGTTGAATTTTTTGTCGTAAGCCGGAACGTTGCTAGGGTGGTGTATATATAACAAGTTTTTAGTGCTAGTTAGGTGACGAGGGTCTGATAGTACTCGAAGACCGCGTTTCTTATGGAGTCTGCAGAACAGTCTACTAGTGGCAAGGACGTGCTGGTCGGCCTGGCTGAGAAAGAACAGAACTGCAGTTGCAGACTGATAGAGGCACGTATGCAATGGTCTTCATATTTTGCATAGATAGGTGCGTTACATCTGCAAAATACTTCGGGCGCGTCTGTTTTGCATTACATTTCTATCTAGTTAAAATTATGCTGTCCTTGTGGTAAACTCGTGCACTTTTCCTCGGCCGAATTCCGTATTCGCCACGGTTCTTGCGTGGTTAGCCATATGTCATGGTTGAACGAAGTATTCTTTTTTGATCGCACAAAGATGTAGCCCATCAGCAAAGACTCCTGTTTTAGGTGATGGGGCGTACGATGTCAGTAACTTCATCTAAGTAAAGAAGACATGAAGGCTCGCCGCGGCAGTATCATCAATAAATCAGTAAAAAAAATTTCTCCTAATTACGATTTAATGTATTTCGCCGAAAAGCTGTCAATCTAAGACCTTCAAAAAGTGACGACTGTAAGTAGAATCAACCTAACCCTAATGTGATTTATAGCAAATTTATTAATACGAATCGATTCTGTTTCCACCTATCTGTCTATTGGCTCTTCAAGGACCGCTTAAAACCGAAAACATTTTACATAAAGTCATAGATAGCATTCAGCAGAATCATCTGAACGGTGAGACACTCACATGACGCAACACCAAAATAAGATACGTTCTATTAAGTAAATACTGTGACGTCAATTTTAATAGTTCCGTTGCTATTTTCTTGCCGTTGATGAAGAAACGGTCCTATACAACTGTATGCGTTGTTTTTGTTATATCGACTTGCGGCAGGAAATATATGGATAATGATACTTGGCCAAGACCCCCTTGTAATCGGGTCATGAACGCTATAGTAACTTCTGTTCAAAAACATTCTGTACAAAATTTATGTGCATCTTGTCCAAGGCGCACGATTACGCACGATAGATTAAAAAACAATAGATTCGTATTAACGAATCCACTGTTTTTTAATTATATTTGACTTCAGACAATAGTCATAAGCTAGATACCGGTAACTTTTTCGTAAAGAGCCATTTTTCTGCTTTGTGACTTATCTGTAAATTGGCAGCATCCATATTGCCACCACATGGCAACAACGTGTTATCATATTTGGGATTACGGTGCTTGTCAGTATTTTGTATATAGTAACTTTCGTTAAGTCTTCGGAGGCAATATTTGGGAACAGAGAGAACAATATGTCGATATCCTTTGTGACTGAATGACGAAAGATTCGCGCGTGTTTGACCCGTATTTGTCTGTCCGCCGTAGCGTTTCGCATCGCACAGTTCCTGTTTTCCATTGTAGGCAATATGTATAACATCCACGGTAAATAGTTACAGTTATTTGATGTTTTATAGGAGTCTCGCCAGGGCACCTTGAAGGGGCATATGCCCATTGTTTTCGGCGTTTACAAGGTTAATAGATGGCACTTAATTGACGAAATAGCGTACGTGCCTTCTGCTACGATACGATACCCGTTACATTTGAGTGCACGTACCTGTGTGATGTGTGCGTTTCAGCTCGGTGGCCATTTTCAACAGATATTGGCTCGCTGACCAGCAATGAAGAACAGCAGCAGTATCGACTGCTAAGGCTCATTAGACATACGTCAATTGTTTTGCGTCATAATTGTTGAAAATCTGTAGCTTCTCCTTCTTATCTACGAGTTGGTGTTAACCCGAAACTGCAGTCAGAGAGCGGAGGTAACGTTGATTAAAACTACGGCAACACTGAACGTTCAAGTGAGCGCCTAGTTTTTAAAACGACAATCGCGTTTCGCGCTCTCTTTTCCGCCACCGTTCCGCGTAACAACCGAAGATTATATTACACTGCGAAGCTGTACATTCTGTGGCACAAGCAGTATTGTCTGACTAAGAACAACACTAACGATGGCGACAACTGTAGAGGAAAAAATTCATTTTTTTCCTCTACAGTTAAAGTAAGCGACGAAAAGCACTAGACCGCGTTTGTACAATGGTTGATGCCGGCTAGTCAATGGTGGCGTCGCCGGCGCATGCCTTCATGACCGGCATGAACGTTTTGAATCTAAGTTCTCCTCGCTCGATGATGTCTTCAACGAAAACATTTTCGACCTTGGTTCAGTTGGCGCCTGAGTGGCGCCATTTTGGTCGTGGTAGGCCTATCTTTCCGACTTCCTTGGTTAATTGTTTTCGCTGGTCCGCTCGATGACTACAAATCTCGCCAATCGCTCTATGGATGCGTTTATCTCTGACAGTATTCTGTTGCTAGATTTAACGATAATGTTCAATTTTCCCGTTCGTGAACGAACGGGTTTCGTGGCAGGCTGGTGTGAAAGTCGTATCAGACAGATCAATTGGATCGTTGGCTTGAAGGCGCATCTGAAAATGCGTCGTAAACGACAGTGGAGAAAAGGAGCTGGTACCTAAATCTTGGTGGATTAGGCTCTTGTGCAACGTTGTAGAGCATTCTAAAATTGTCGTGGCTTATCGAAGTCTCTACAAATAATGTTTCAAGGTAGGCCCAACGTCCAATACTGTATATCTATACAAAACTGCGTCAACGAAGAATGTGTACGTAATCTACCCAGGCACCCGTCTCATTTCCTATCGTGTGATTTGTCAGCTATACCTTTTATAGTTAGATACGAAGCTAAGTTGCGGCTGTGCTCGTCTGATTTGCAAAACAAACTACGGAATGGAAAGGCCCGTTGCGGTGAGGACTATCAATTAGGAATCGATATGCGCAATCACATACAGGGCGCTCCGAAATTTGCGGTCACAGCTTCAGGAATTCATTTAATGAAGTGTTGTCTCATAGAAGCCACGAGGTGGCTATAATCATTTCGTCGCTAAAATGTTGAAAAAGATTTTGATAGATGTGATAGAAGCAGTTGCGCCTGCGATCGTATTGATGTGCTTTCGTTCGACACTCATTGAAAATCAACTGGACAAAGGTTAACGCAAGCAGTAAATCCCAGAGCACAAAACATTTTCACTTGTTTTTCATATTACAGCCAGTAATCTAAGGGCGGTTATGTATATATATAAGATTCTATCGAGGATCACTCAGAGGTTCATTGATATTAATAAAACGTTTTGTTTCAAAATTTATAATCGAAACATACTTTTTCCTTTTTACGTTGGCTGACATCTTGTTCGATTTTAAAAAAATAGATCGAGCGATAAAATAGGACGAACTTGTGCTGAACCTATAAGTGGAGCGGACGATGTTTTCAAACATGCTAATAAAGGCTTCTTGAGCTAACTCCAGAAAGAGGTAAAGATGTTAGCGATTTCACTGTATTCGACAGAGCGGTTCACAGGCACTGAAAAAGCGGATTTTTACCTTAGATAGATATTAAAAAAAAGCGTACACACTGTTGTAGAATGTTCATCTTACCGCCGATGTTTAAAGTTATTACCTCCGTGGTTAATGCATTGCTGATAATAATGGACTATTGACTCATGGGCTCCTTGAAATCCTTCAGTACCATCCGCATTCTACCCATAGACTTTATCTCTAAAATATTCCCACATGGAGAAGTCCACTGGCGTGAGGCTTGGAGAGTGGGTAGGATATTCGATGGAAGCTTTTCGTCTAGCCTATCTTTTTAGAATATCGCAGTTAAAGTATGCGCTTACATCATGTGGTGAAACAGACTGTTGCAGTCAATGCAGATTTGATCATGTATACATAATAGAAAATTATTATTTACCCCGTTCCACCAAACTATTCCAGTCTCTTCAAAATACTCCTTATTCAATCCACTAATAAATTTAATAGTAACAGTGCGTTCTGAAGTCGTTCAGATGTCGCTCAACTACTTCTGAAGTAAAGATTCAGAGAGAAGTTCAATTTTCAGCCGCTCAAAAGCCAAAGGTCCGAAAAATGCAAGGGTTAGAGTCGTCCAATAAAGACAAACGGTTTAGAAATATCAAACAGCCTAGTCAACTGGCGAAACTCTCATCTGGATGATCCGACGGGCAATTGATATTTAAAAAAGAAAGGCTGTCAATTTTTAATGGATGTACCGAAATGTCTTCGTAGATTATTTTAAGGAATTCTCAAGCTCTTCAAATTTAAATTCGATTAAATTGGCTTCCTAAATATCTTTTTTGGCCTTTGCTGAAGCTGATCAGCAATGTTTGGACAGAAGGACCTTCATAATTTCTGTGGGAGATCGTTTCGCGTAAACACACCGGATAATAGCAGATTTTCGCTCGAATTCCGGAAACGATGCTGTATTTCACGATGACTAGTTTTCTGCTTTCCTTCCGAAAAAGATTGGTTTTCTCCCGGTATCAAAAATAGTGAGTGAATTACTGCCTGCTACAACAAACAAGACATGAAATTTCGCTCGAATTTGAATGCTTTTTATATGTACAGAGCGGTATGAATTGTCGTGCGTTTACTGCAGGACAAGCTGCAGGTCAAGGGGAGGATTTTCGGATAGACGGCTGGCAAGCCATGAATATCTTTGTGAAACGAGGTCATTTGGTAACAGTATTCATGATTTCGGTCCGCCAAGGACTACAAAAATTTCTATACATTCATACATATATATGCGCATGTCAAACAAGATCGTTTTTTGCAATAAAAACAGTGCCTGTCATAGAATTACATGATAATTCGTGAGATATCGTTTGTGATTTTTGCATAGATCTTAATGTGTAGCGTCTAAAATGAACACTGACGCCACATAATTTCATTAAAAAGGCTTAAGCTTTATTTCTTAGGCCCTATAACCCTCTCGGAAAGTGATTTCGAGTCATAAAACATCCGCGTTTGATGTAATGCGTTCTTATGTATTACATGATTAACTGAAATCAGGGTAGAAGTGGTTTGGTATCAGTTTGCGGCGGCATTAAATAATAATAAACATTTTTGCCTTTAGATTTCCACGCCTTCTTTGTCAACGAAACGTCAAATGCGCGATACACGGAACGTATATGCGTATTTCTTTATTACAGTTCCAGTGTGATAATTGTATAGGCGCAGAGCTGATCGAATGGTTCTCGTTCTCATCATTCTATAATATTTACCTGCTACACGCGTAGATAATACGTACGCAATACGTTCGCTTAGAGGCCACCCGGTTTGTATGACAAAAACATCAAATACCGTCGTGATGATGATAATAATAATAAACCTTGCTAGTTTTAGCAAGCCTCCCAATGTGTCGGGTTGTTTTTTATTTAACCGTGTGGAACCGAATGGTTCCACGCGGTTAAATAGAAAAGAAGTCTTTCTTTTCGTCCGTTTTTCAGACTGAATTGCTTTGCTAATTCGTGTTCTGGATCAACTCATTTAGGTACTGTTAATACTAGAATACATAATTATATTATAATATAAATGGTTAGTTGCGAGTAGATGTACGAAGTAAAAAGGGGCCCAAACTAATTCCGAAAGGGAAATATTTTCTTGGCGTAATATTTCGAGTACAGTATGGTACATGCCCTCTTGACCTCGTCCTTTGCTGAAGTGTTTGAAGTCTTTACCCTGCGCCGCTCGAACCCACACAGTTCGTTGTAGGTTTGTACGAACGAATTTATATTCATTATTATTGATGTACTACTTCTTACAATCATTATTTTCGTATTATATCGCTCATAGACACTGTGATATGTCATTGCTACCGACATATTAAACTAGCATGTCGATTATATTGAACTATGTATACTCCATATAGAAGAAATCAGGTGACATATTTCCTAGAAATGCATCTTCTACTACTGGGCTGACAAAATTCATATTTTAAGATTATGTGTCAGCGTCATATTGGTCTTCCTATTGCTATTACAGGTGTTATTGTGGCCCTTAGTCAACCCGTGGGATTGTACGCCACCGCGTCGAGCGGCTTGGGCATGATGGGCCGCCTTTCGCTTGCTTCCCGTTCGTCTTCTTTCGGGCACCTTCCTCATAAGTATTCGATATGTGGGAACTACTCCCAGTTCAATCTAGAGGGATACGTAAGTTGTCCAGCTTCAGTTAGCCTTTGTTCTATCGAAGATACTGGCACAGATGTAAGAGGGTGCGCCCTATACTATCTACGCTACCTGAATTAAACACAGTAGAACCATTTGTCACCATCTTATTAAGCTCGCTTAATGGGATCCTCCATCGAAAGACACAAAAGTCCTGAGACGACTGCACCCATGCAGGGCTATCTGCGTAGCACCCCAAGTTTGCTATTCATCACTGTCGACTTGCTGAAATAGAAAAGAAAAGCTACTCGATGTAGCTCGAAACGCGAGATTTCACATTTCTTATAACTGGTAATTACATGCGGGTCTTCAGATCGTTAGTCCGGATGCGACGCTGGATGAGCATGAGGATGTGAATTGCACGTTAGAAATTAAGGCTGACGAGTCAGAAGTAATCACGATACATTTCATGGAGTTCGCCATTGGTAAGGAGAACCAATTTCAGGTCATATTTTATTAAAATGACAGTGTACTCTATATTCCGTTTGCATAACATTTTTATTCTTTATTATTATTTTCTTTTATTTATATTAGCATTATTTTTTTCATTATGGCAGTTGCTGTCCTTAACACGTCATCATTCTAGTATTGATTTCGTACCACTCCTTCTGTCATCTCTTTTGTATCGCAGAGGGACCAGAAATGGAGCAGGGCCCTCCACGATTAACGGTGTGTGGCAGCCTTTGGGAGCCAGGTTCGGTGCCTCCCTGCTGTCTGGGAGCGATGCTCAAGGTGGCCGAATTACGTTCTTCTAAGGGCCGCTTGCGTGATGCTTTGAGGGGTCACTCGGCAAGCCTGACTGGAGATAAAGTTCAGCAAAATTTTTACTGCGGTAAGGGACCACATGCGCCTCAACCGTTTTTGTCGGTGGGCAACGGAGCGTCAATACAATTCGTTAGTGTGGGAGCCCTAAGTCCAAGGGGACACAATGCGACTCGGTCGTTTCGGCTGCATTATCTCGTGTCCAAGGTGGGTGGCAGTTGCGCCGAACGAGAGTTCCAATGCCTTAGCGACAGAAAATGCATACCTGAATCATGGAAATGTAATATGCTTCGTGAATGTGAGGACGGCTCCGATGAGAAAGGATGCAATCTACCCCTAGATACACGTGAAGGGTCACATAGGGACGGACAGGAAACGCATCAGCAATTAGGATCAGGCGGAAGCAGGACCCGGGGTGAAATATACACTAATCCGTATCCTGTACTAGGAATGGGGATTGGTATTGGTCAAGGAGAATACCGAATCAGTGAGTAGACATTGATCGATTAAGTCGAATACTATTGTAGATGATTATTTTAAACCGCATCGCGTTATACACGTAGGTACATCGGCGAATCGTGAAGACTGATCGTTTAGTCGTGTTTATGTAGAAACAGTTCAATGTAGGTCTAATTTCAAAAGGTATTTTTCTGTTGAGCACATGCTAAGATAAAATCTAAACGGTTTGTTCTTTGTGTAACTTAGATCGACTAAGTTGAAAGCTCTACTAATCAATGATCATGACCAATGATCGTCGGCGAGCTCATAATAAAACCATTAGGTCATGCCAAGTAGCCGGAGCGATTCGATGTAAGGAGAAAAAAAGACTAACCGGAATTGGGCGACCCAAAGCAGCATTACAATATTTATAACACGTCTAACGTGCACTTTGATTTGGGCCTAATTTATAGAGCACGACTGTGCAGATCGTGAAGATTTTCCCTGTGGGACGCGCTCCAAGGAGTGCTTCTCGATACAGCAGCATTGCGATGGGGTGTTCGACTGTCCAAACAAATACGATGAGCTCCGATGTCCTCCAAGGGCCATAGACCCTCCTGCTATTTATACCCTTTGCAAGAAATTCAAAGGCAACGCTACTAGGTGTTCCCCCAGCAGTCTTTACTGTTACAGCAGGGACACGCATTGTAATGGGTTTGTATTATCATTTTACTGTTAAATCGGTCATTGGAGAAATAATTGATGACTGTTGTCAATCATTTCATTGCTATATACGTTATCAACCTGTGTATGTAAAATGAGGCTGAGACTGCTGTGACATTTATACAAAGTACCGATACGGATAGTTCAAAAAGTTGTACAAAAAAGACTCATGAGGCAATTTATTTTCGTTAGCCCAATGCTTGCTTCAGTCCGTTCGTTCTCTATGGGAAACGTATTTTCATTATACCGTTAAAAATGAGGATAATCTAGTAAACCAACGTAAAAACAGCTTTCACAACGAGCTCTCGTACAACGAGTTACCGCTTCCTACTTGCATGATATACGACCGTAGCATTCTAACGTCATAACCCATATCGTAGGAACATGGCATGAATTCTTCGATTTTACTAATTCTTTTTTATTTTTTCTCTTCCATCCCACAGAGTGTTGGATTGCCCCCGAGGCGAAGATGAACGGGGTTGCGATTCCCGCTGTCCTGAACTGATTCCCTGTCGAGGCGACGATCCGTGTGGCTTTCTCGAAGAGCAACGCTGCAATGGCCACGACGAATGTCGTGACGGTTTCGACGAGATGAACTGCCAGAGAGAATCGTGCGAACACCGCCATGGCGGTTTTCTCTGCAGCGACGGACGTTGCATCGCACTCGATCGTCGGTGCGACCACGCCGTCGACTGCGCTGGCGCCGACGATGAAATGTACTGCATTAAGAACTCGGTCATAACGGCTGCTATTATGGGTTCGTTAGTTTGCGGTATCTTAATCGTTATAGCAATTTCCTGTACCTGTCGCCTGTACGCTCTCCGATTGATTTCATACCAACGTCAACAGAACTGTTCCAGTGCTTCCGGTACCAATACGTCTGACAATGGAGGTGGCCACCATGACGGTGAGCGTTTCCGCCGACGCAGCTCGATCTCGGATTCGGATCTGCTGCGTTTCGATGCGCTACAAGATCTCTATTGCTATTACGGTTTCCGGGACCCACCTCCACCATACAGCGTAGCCGTGGCCGGTGACCCGCCCGCGATACCACCACCTCCACTAGGTTCTTCGGGACGCCGTCGTCGTTCACGGGCGCACCATTCTCGTATCTATGCGCGGCGAAGTTCGAGTAACCCTGCCGGCAGTGGGCCAGAATTTGGCCCTTCAGGTAGCGGTCGTTCGGGAACTCCGCCGTCTTCATCAGCCGAACCTCTTCCCCCGCCATCTTTGTCGCCTTCGCCGTCGCTGGATGCTCCGGAATCACCGAAACAGGGCACATCTTCACAGCACAGTCAGTCACGATCAGCGTTCCAGGAACAGCCCCACTTGCAGCAAATGGCATCGTCGAGCAGTAACGACGGCCCTAGTGTGCCGTCGCCGAATTGCGACAACGCACGTGATGCTGCTAGCTACCGGCGACAGACTTCGCTTGGTCGAAGCCATCGAGACTATTCGCCATCACAAACGACCGATAAGTTAGTAGACAGGACAACAACGACGATAAATGTTTGTGAGGATAATGCGCGAGAATCACATCAGAGGTAAAGGATCACTTCCAGCGGGTTACCCCGTCTCGTTTCTGGCGGCATGTCTTCTATACCGCAACATATCAATTATTATAGCGCATATGTAGAAAACCGAGTTAATACCATTAATGTGCTTCTATTATGTATTGTTAATAGGTTAGCATAATTTCTGTCAGTTGTTGTCGGTCATCGAAAAGGTAATTTGTATTAATCGCACATTTTACTTGTTTCGCGTTCCACAGAGACGCGAGGGAGCATCTCAACGCGCCAGTTCATTGCGTGCATTCAACGGATCTGGGCGGATCGGGGAATGTCTCGACAACGGAGATAGAGTTCTCAGTTCTTCCCCTTCGGTCTCTATCGGATCGGCAATCCCAGTCGGTTATAGCTGTTGGGGTCGAGGTCACGTCACCCACTACCGACGATCAGCCTCTTATCGCTGAATAAGCCAAGGTTTCAAAGTAACGAAACCGGTCAGCAAACAAAGATAAATCAAGTCATGAACATTTTCTACAATAATCGTATGATGATTCACAATGTACATGATGTCACAGTGATTGAACGACGACATCATTGTCGACTGCCTGCTGCTCATGAGCGGCGGCCAGAGAAGTTCACGATTCCTACATCCCACCTTTAGACAGGGACCTGCTTTCTGAGAGAAGGACCTCTTCTGGGCGCACTCATTCGCATGAAAGGACGGAGTTCACTTGTAATGAGGATCGACTTGTGGAACACGGGCGATACATTATGATTGTGACACAATCTCGGTAGAGGGACTCGCGCCATTAAACCGTTTTCTTGTCAACAGCCTTAAAACGAAAAGGAATTGTTGCTACTGCCAATCGTCGGTGCGCTTTCTACGGATGCTCGTTAAGACCCGTAATCAATGTAATGCGTAAAGTGAATAAACCCTAGATCCAGTCCAAGTCTAGATATATAAGTAAGTAGAGCTTTACTATTTGTCTCTATCACAACTGTTATGGTTTGAATTCTGTCAAAAAATATTGTCCCGTAGAAATGCTGAAGATATTTTTTGAAGGCAGAGATTATCATCAATATCGTACGGTTTTTTAACGCTTGAGACAGTTGCTACATGAAACAACGTGACTATAGGATCAATTAGACTGACAGGTATGCATGAGAATACTGTGATTAGATACCTTAGAAATAAATCCTTAAACCAATAGGTGAACGTTCACGTCAACCAGTCGATGTGGACACAACCAAGAAATAGAGCGTACTTCAATGCAAGCTGTTCAGGATACACGGCTAGGACCACGACAAGGATGAAAAAACACGCAGAATATTCGAGGGACGCACAGGTCTCTTCTAGTCCGACGTTTGATTGATGATACGAATGCGTCCATCGTCAGTGGCGAGTGATACTTCTCGATTAAACAAAGCGGAGTTTTACTACCAAATAACACAACTAATGTACCCTTCGGTTTTGTTTCTTGCTCGCGCGCGCCGTGTCTCTATGCTATTTCCAAGAGTTTCTTTGTCACTTGAGTTTACAGAGAACAATAGCAGAGGTAGAAATTGAACCATCTACAATGAATAATCCTTGCGGTAGAAAAGCTATCGGTGAAAGTTGTCGCCTTTCAGCTCATCATCCATTTAATGGAACGAGAAAAGAGAAAAGTCAGCAGTGTAACAGCGGCAGCAGGGTCGACGTTGTTGACGTTTAAATACGACAGACTTCTACTCTGAGTAGCTATACGTATCTAGATAACTGGCTGAGGACTTTGCCCAAAGCAAGGGTAGAAGACGTGGAGCTGCTACGTCGATTGACGGCTAAGATGTACTTATTTCGCATTCGCGAACTAGTACTGTGCTAGATAACAGGATAGAACTGCAGCCGCATGCAGAAATAGACCGATAGTTGTGTACACATAGGAGTGGCGATGGCAACGAAGGCATCGTCTGCGGCATCGAGCGATGCGTGGAAGGATCTAATGCGAAAAAAACGAAACGATACGTACAAACACGAAACGTTCTCGAGAGGAGCAATCCGTCGCTGTTATAGGATTTACAAAACGATACGAGCGCATAGATTTAATGACTGGCGGGTGACGATCCTAATGACAGAGCAAGCAATGTATGACGAACGACTCAATTCCAAGGGAAAATAGAGACGGCTTATTCTGAGCTCACACGCAACATGAACGAAATTATGACGAATCAACAATTACAATGGTGATTATTGTAATTTAATGTCCATTTCTTAATATACAGCAGACGTACTGTATCATGGTTGATTGTTCTAACCGACAACGCCGAGCAGTCAATATAGTAAAAATCTCTCATTACGCTACTATTGTACAACCATCACGTACTGCAAATAACAGTAATCATTACCATTATTTCGACGAGAGGAACAACCAAAACCTTGCGTGTAATAACAGCTGATGCAACAACTCTTCACCAATCTTCATAGTTATACATTTGGCAATATTTTGTATTGATAGACATTTATTCATTTCGTTACTAAATGACGATGGTGACTTTTCAAAAGCCTAAATCTCACCGAGCTAATATTCCGCATGATGAGATGACTAAGTATGATTTTGTACATGCTAAGAACGTCTGCACGCATACACGTGCACAAACCCACACAGATATCTATATGTAATCCACTGTGTGTGAAGGAAGATGATTGTATTCAGTTAGCTGTTGCGGATTATGATTTTTCTATGTTTGCTAGAATTGCCATTAAAACTACCGCTGCTGCTGTTGTCTGTACATATATATATATATTATT